>NC_081436.1:22550263-22682763 GCF_949786415.1 Peromyscus eremicus | reverse complement strand
TCCTTCCTAGAGGTGGCTGAATGGCATAGCCTGTCAGGTCCCCTGGGCCCAGCTGAGTGAGAGGAGCATCTTCACGGAATGCCGTCTGTCCCCTGACATCAGATGGTTAGCAGAGGCTCTGCTTAGCTTGCTGGTCTCTCAGAAGTTCCCTCACTTTAGTTTCTTTCTCTCTAAGAACATACAGCTTTGCAGCACGCAGCTGCAGAGACAAAGAGTTACTTCCCTGTGGTTCCTCATTCTCTCACTGGACTCTGAGACACTTTGGAACCCCCAAACTCCATCTCCACAGCCAAGTGAGACTGGGAACCCACTTCCAACCCAACTGGGACTCATCTCCCTGGGGTTCAGACCCAGTGTTTCTCTCTTGGTGGGCTTCTGATAACTTAAAGTAGCATTTAGTAATTTTTTAGCTTTAATATTATTGGAGGTGTGTCATGAAATGGTCCAAGAATGGAGTCGTAGGAGGAGACTTCTGAGAGCTTGAGAGAACACTACAAGGAAACAAGACAAGAGTCTTATGACCTCAGTTTCTTCAAAACACAGAACTGTTCTTGGAACGCTTTTTCGTGCTCCTCCTGGGAGTAGTGGATAGTTTATTTCAGATTCCTCATTATTGCTTGCTGGTGTTATTCAAGTAAATGCCTCTATGGAAAAACATGTTTTTGCCAATTCTGACTTGTCCTTGTAACTGTACACTTTACTCACGTGATTCTCTTTAGCCCTCAGAATATAAATTGTCTGATGCTCTGAATAAAGTTGCTACTGCATGAGACTTTAGTCCACCTCCTCTATCAGCTCTATTCCCCCAGGTCCCACCGCCTCTAGAAGAGGTGGAGTTGGATGGTCTGTCGACATCATAATCACCTCGGCAGCTTTTGGGAGCAAAGCCATGCCTAGAGGCCACTGCGGCACAGCAGAAGGTGTCTTCCTCAGCAGGTAGTCTCAGCAAGAAAGTTAATTTGATGACAGAGCACAGATGCATTTTAAAAAGTACATTTACTTATTTATCATCCATCCATCCATCTGTCCGCCCATCCATCCATCCATCCATCCATCCATCCATCCATGTGTCTGTCTATCCGTCCATCCGTCCGTCAGTCCGTCCATCCATCCATCCATCCATCCATCCATCCATCCATCCATCCATCCGTGTGCATGCACACTTGTGCCATGGTGTGCATGAAAATCAAAAGAAAACGTGTACTAGTAGATGCTCTCCTTCCAGTGTATAGGGTCCGGGGGATTGAACTCAGATCATCAGGTTTGGTAGAAAGTGCCTTTACCTGCTGAGCCATCTTGGCAGTCCTAAGACTCAGTTTTGCTACATTTAGGCTATTCAATACCAAAATGTTTTAAATAGAGTAATCTTTGAAACCTCTTTTTCAAAGAGAATCTTTTATAATTCACTGCCCAAGACCAAGGTCAGTCCACTTAACCCCTGCACTGCCCCACTGTTCTTATTTATATGTATTTTTATATGCTGGCTTCCATTACTTTTGTTTATATGCATTTTTGATTTGCGTTTGAAGCAGTTTAAAAGATTAATGCTGAAATCTTTGAATTTATATGAGTTGGTGAGCATTATCATACAGAAGCACCAACAAAACCACCACTTAGATTTTTAAAAATTCATGCGCAAACAAACTATTCTTTTACTAATTAACTTTGAAAAAGAAAGCCTAATTGCATAATGCAAGATTTAATAGCTGACAGTCAACAGCCAGGCTTGATTCTCTATCCACAGTCTGATACCGCAGCCCATTTCACTCTGTTTTGTTTTACACAGGGGCTCATTATACAGCCCTGCTCACCTTCCACTCCATCCTCTTCCTGGCTGCAGAGTGCTGGGATAACAGGTACATCCTGCTGTGTCCAGCCCCTCAATGTTTTACAAAGACAGAGAAAGGACATGGTCCCTTGGCCCTTGGGTGCAAATACACAGAGCCTTAAAGAATGCATACACAGCTGTGTATGTATCTGTGACTGTACACAAAACAAACCACTTCTCTTGCACACAGTCTCTTCATGAGTTACCTACATGTTTAACTGGAAGCGTCACTGAATGCCAGTAACATCTAATTTGGTTTACATAGAGATTATTCAGAATTGATGTCAATATATTCAATCGAGTATTTGCTTAAAGTATCTGCTACTCATTAAATAAAAAGGACACATGAGCACCCAAGAAGACCTTCAGTGGTGTGTCCATCCTAACAGAATTGACCGAGAGTGAGCGGAGGAGACAGGAAAAGGACAGAAGGCAGAGAGGTCACAGAACACCTCTGCAGAGCATTTTCACTCGCAGTATTGGCTTGTTTGGGGGTACACTCACCCCGCATGGCTAAAGGCTTGAGGCTCACATCTTCAATCCAGCAGATTCTGGACTGAGCAGGTGTCTGGAGGTCCTTACTGGTTCTGGTCTCCTTCTTTGGGCTGACAATTTTGAATGAGGGTGAGACGTAGAGTGTTTCCACAGAGGACTGTTTGTGGAACATGGACTCTGACTTGGATATCCTCACACCCAGGCTGACGAACTCATCTTTACCTGATGGCCTAAATGCCTGTATAGGTGTCAGGGTTTCAAAGCTTTTCAAAGCCGTCTGCTTTTCCTGAGGAGTTTGTGGGGGACTTTCTGTGGGAGTATTTGCGATGGTCTTCTCCAGTCTCTTGCCTAAACTCATATCTGTCTGCATCGATGGTCTTTTTTCTGAGGGAGTAGACACAGCATCTGTAAAATAGCAAGTACCCCAAATTAAAACTGAAACATTCCATTTACAATCCATTTTAATAAATAGGATCTTTCCTATTTAGTCTTCTGCTTTCCTACTAGGCTGGTATGTTCTATTTCAAGTACCCCCAGGCTATAACTGATGCCTTACTCATTTGGTGGCTGCCTCTCTCAAAGGCACTAAACCACAAGGCACAGGAAATTTCAAATGACTTCCCTTTAAATATTTCTCCCTTCATCCACTGATCTGTCTCTGAGCCACTCTATTTCTAGTACCTTCAAACCTTCATCCTTTACACAATAAACTAGACAAAATATACATTATTCTATCCTACGGAACCCTCATCTCTCCTGGAATGAAAGCTGTCTCTTCCCAGGAGGCACATTCAGAAGCACCTCAGGGGCAGCATCATTTTAATGAATCTTTTGTCTGTGTGGAGGACAACACATTTTTTTTTTTTACAGAGCTCTTCTGATGGTTACTACAAGGCAAAGTTTCTGTCCATCTTGTCACTAAGTAGCCACAAATAGACCAAAGCACCAGGAGAGCCTGGGACAGACCAGGTAGCATGACCAGAAGGGACTGAAGTAGTGTAAGAAACCCAAACCTCTGATGAACCCACACATCTGGACTGACTTTCCAGATGGGCCTGGCTCCCAACCCTCAGTGTGAGGAACTGTTCTCAGAGAGTTTCATTCTAATCTGAATATGGAAGAAAAAATTGTTTCTTAAGAGATCGGGTTCTTGAAACTGGAATCATACCACAGTGAAAGGGGTGTGTATATTCTCTGGCATGTCCACCAGGAAGGAGGACACAATCTGTGGAGTTCGCTGTTAGGCAGTTATACACATCACAAAGCACACCATATGGTACTTCAGAATGCACCCATGCAGGCTCTCAGCACCTCCAGAGGCTGGAGAAACCCTTCTGGTATTTACTCATAAGTAGAAAGTTCAAGAAATGTATATTAGTTGCTTCAGTGTCGTGGTGCAGCTAGTCGAGGTTTGTGTGATCACTCAGCAAAGATGCCCGAGGAAACACAGACCAGCCAATGGAGGAGGAAGAGGTTAGGACTTTGGCCTTTAAGGCAAAAAATTTCTAGTTAACGTCCTTGGTCATCAATATTTTCTATTTGAATGAAGAGATATTTCAAATTCATTAGATGCTCTAGGTAGGATCAGAGATGAGAGTGTGACAGACCCTGGTAAACTACTCTGGGAAGGAGCTGCACATTAATCTCATTCCCAACAAACAAGATCAAACCGATACTGGAACTGGAATGGCCAAGGCTGACTTGATCCATAACCTTGGCACTACTGCCCAGTCTGGCACCCAAGCCTTCATGCAGGCCTTGCACGCTGGTGCACACATCTCTATGACTGACCAGTTTGGTGTGGCTTTTTACTCTGTGGATTTGCTTGCTGAGAAAGTGACTGATCACCAAGCATGATGATGAGCAGTATGCTGGGGATCCTCGGCAGGGGCATCATTCCAGTGAGGACTAACCAGGTGAACCCGTGGCCATGGAACAAAGGTTATCTTACATCTGAAAGAAGAGCAAGCCGACTATTTGGAGGAAAGGAGAATAAAGGAAGTTGTGAAGGAACATTCTCAGCTTAATGGCTACTCCGTGACTCTCTTTGTGGAGAAGGAATGTGATAAGGAAGTCGGTGATGCTGAGGCTGCAGAAGGAGGAGAGAAAGAGGAAGAGAAAGAAAAAGGAAGTAGAAGATGCTGGTTCCAGTGAGAAAGAGGAAAAGGATAGGGAGAAGGAGAAGAAGGAGGAGTACATGGATCAAGAAACACTAAACAAAACAAAGCCTGTTGGGACCAGAACCCCTGGTGACATTGCTAATGGGGACTATGGAGAGCTCTGCAAGAGCTTAGCCAATGACTGGGAAGAACATCCAGCAGTAAAGCAGTTTTCTGTTGAAGGACAATTGGAAGTCTGAGCCCTTCTTTTTGTCCCAAGACACGCTCCTTTTGATCTGTTTGGAAACAGGAAGAAAAAGAACAGCATCAAGCTGTACGTACAGAGTTTTCATCATGGGTAACTGTGAGGAGTTAGTCCCTGAGTATCTGAATTTCTTTTTTTTTCTTTCTTTTTTTATGAAGAAATTTTCTATTCACTTTACATACCAACCACAGATCCCCCTCTTCCCTCTTCTCACCCCCCAAGTATCTGAATTTCATTAGAGGGGTGGTGGATTCCGAGGGTCTCCCTCTAAGTATTTCCCATGAAATATTGCAGCAGAGCAAAAATTTGAAAGTTATCAGAAAGAATTCGGTCAAGAAATGCTTGAATTATCCACTGAACTGGCAGAAGATGAAGAGAACAACAAAAAGTTTGATGAACAGTTCTTAAAAAACACAAAGCTTGGAATTCATGAAGACTCTCAGTCTCGGAAGAAGCTTTCAGAGCTGTTGTGACGGCGCACGTCTTCTTCTGGGGATGAGGAGGTTTCTCCCCAGACTACTGCCCCAGCACGGAGGAACCAGAAGCACATCCATTTTATCACAGCTGAGCCCAGGACCAAGCAGCTAACTCGGCCTTTGTTCGACAGCATGGCTTAGAAGTGATCTGACTGACTGAGTCCATCAATGAGTATAATGTCACAGCTGAAGGATTCTGAGGGCAAGACCTTAGTGTCAGGTACCAAAGAAGGACTGGAACTTCCAGAAGATGAAGAGGAGAAAAAGAAAACAGGAAGAGAAAGACAAAGTTTGAAAACTACAAAATTATGAAAGAAATCTTAGAGGGGAAGGCTGAGAAGGCCAAAGTGATCGGTGAAATCCCCATGTGGTATTGTCACAGCATGTACTGGTGGACCACAAACATGGAGAGAATCATGGGAGCTCCAGCCTGCAAAGACAACTCAATGAGAGGTTACAGGGCAGCAAAGAAACGCCTGGAGATAAACCCTGACCGCCCCACTACTGAAACCTTCAGGCAAAAGGCAGAGGCTGACAAGAATGACAAGTCTGTGAAGGATCGGGTCATCTTGGTGTGTGAGCTACACTCTTGTCTTCCGGCTTCAGTCTGGAAGATCCCCCGATACACGCTGACAGGATCTACAGGATAATCAAGCCTTGTCTAGGAACTGATGAAGACGATCCCATTTCAGACAATACCAGTGCTGCTGTAGCTGAAGAAATGCCACTCCTTGAAGGAGATGGCAACACAGTGCTCATGAAGAAGCAACTGAGCTTCATCAGGAGAACCATGTGCTCAGTGCTTCCTACAGTCCTTCTGATGACACAGCTTCAGGGTTTGGGTAACATTTAATGCCGTATCTGTGCCGCATGAAAACTAAGGGGAAGATAAGATTTCTTTCTGCTTCTTAGACTGTGGTACTGTCAGCTTGTTTCAACAGGTTGGGGGAACATTTGTTTTAAAACAAAAGGTAAGCAATCAGAACTATTTAAGCTGTCGAGCTGGATTCCTTAGTAGACCAAACATCTGTCACTGAAGTGTCCTAAGATATAGCTTCATGTTTAAAAGGGAAAAAAACTGTTAAGATGCCTTGAATATCAACTAGAATGTACATTTAAGTTTTTCATTCCTGTAGTTAATTCTGCATGTACTAGTCTTAGAGGTAAGAACACAAGCTGAAACAACTTAATAGAGAGAGAGAGAGAGAGAAATTTATTTTGCTTTCTACCAGGAATCACACTTATTCTAGTCATCACATCTTTTCATTTTTAATTTTTTTCCTTTTTAGAGTTTTGAGACAATGTCTAACTCTGTAGTTGAGGTTGGCCTAGAATTCAGGATCCTCCTACCTCTGTCTCTTGAATCCTGGGATTTCAGCTTTCTACTGTAGTATCTGGCTTCTATCTTTGAAAATTCAAGTACCACTTCTTCTTCAATGCCCTGATCCTTCTGTCTAGGCCTTGTCTGTTATGGCCTCTGCTACCAAAGACTGGAGCCTGGTGAGCAACTGTAATACTTTGTTCAGTCAAGCCTTGTCCCAGGATACTAACAGTTACCTTGAGTTCTCTGTGTCTCAGCACCCAACGGTGCCGGTCCTGGAGGATGTACTCAAACAATGTCTTTTCAATGGAAGGAAAAATCCAGACACAAGAACCAAAGAGAAGGTAATGCTTTTGTTTTTCTAAATTTAACATAGTTTAACAACTTAATAACAATAAAAGGAAACAGAAAATTGGTAGATGAAAATAACCTCTTCTGAAATATTACTAATTTGCATATGACCCAGTTATATTTAGTTGGTAAAAGGCTTTGTTAGAAGCACTAATATATCCTAGTAGGAAACTAGATTCATGGTACTTCAGAATGCATGTGTATGTTACTATATTTGCTTTAAGTACTCCTTAAAGGGAATTTTAGTTAAATATTTCCCTTGATTCTCCATTATATTTGAGAAAAGTATTTTGCTCTTTATGTAATGAAATCACTTTAAAATTCAGTGATATGTAAAATAGGACAGCCCAGGATGACAATGGCTTTCCCATGAAAATATCCTAAGAACACTCAACCCAAATATCAGCATTGTCGTGGGTAAAGACTCGAGATGTCATGTTAATACTTAGTACAAAAGCTTAAAATTAAACACAAGCTTAAGAATTCAATGAGATGGCAGGGTCTGATGAGAGGAATTCGCTGAGAGGCTCACGATGTAAGCTCTGCCTGGGAGGTGGAGGCAGGAAAATCAAGAGTTCAAGGCTAGTTACATGGAGAGTTCAAGGCCAGTTTGAGCTACATGAAACCTACCTCAAAGAATCAAAATAAATAAATAAATAAATAAATTAATTAATTAAATAAAAATTCAACATCACAAGTTAGACTAAAGTCCTTCTATTTTTATCAACCCCTTTCCTGATAGTCTAGGAAGAATAAACTGCAAACTGGTTGCTTAGACTTGTATTAAAACTAGTAAGTGGTTTTTTTAGCTGTGTCGGGAATTGAACTGATGTATCCCCAGACCTGATGACAGGGGCTAGGGATACAGCTCAGTTGGCAGAATGCTTGGGAAAATGATTTCAAATGCATAGCACATTATCTTAAAAAGAAAAGTGTTTACTTGAACAGAAAATGAAAGCGTTCTGAAGATTCCGGAACAAAGCTGCCTTGGTTTTCTCTGCTGTCAGCCCAATTCCACACACATACACCCTTCTGTGAAACTTGCCAAATCGATTCTCTGTAATCACTGCTTTAGTTATTTATAGTTTGTATGTGGACGTCCCTTCCTATGCTAGTGACCAACTCCACACTCCATGGGTTCTGAAGGCTCTTCACGGCTTACTTACCAGAAAATGACCCACAGCCAGGCTGTGCTGCGTTTTCAGACTAACCCAGGCCTCCTGATCCCTGCATCTTGCCCACCAGCCAACACCCTCCTGCTTCACTCGTTTAAATCCTACCAACCCCCCAAGAGCCATCTCAAACAATTACTGCTTCTGGAAGCTATTTCTAATAGATAGCACTCCACCCTAATCCATGCCTTTTCTGAAATGATAAAACATACTTCCATGAACTCAATATTTTACTTAATTACATACAACATAGCACCGATCATATATGAGGTTCCTGCACTCTGACCTTACAGCCTACAGGATGCTTTTGCACAGGGAAGGAACACAAGGGTCTGCTAAATTTAAGTAGTTCCTAATGTGTGTTTCCCTGACATCAGCTTTACATGCTGGTCCTGGCCATCAAAGCACGCTGTATGTGAAACCTAAAATCAAGAATGCTCAGTCCAACAACTGTTGGGGCTGGGGTTCAGTTCAGCAATTGAGTGTCTAGTACAAGGAAAGTTCTGTGTTTGATACTGAGTATCATGAAAATTAACAAGGAAGGAACAGGGGAAAGAAAGGAGTGGGCAATGAAGGGAGAGAAAGGGCTGGCTAACTGATACCTACTCTTTACTCTGGGCTCTCTACAGGCTCTGGAGAGACACTAAGTAGGCCAATCATCCAGCAATACAAATACAGTAAAAAGTCAGAGCGGAGGAGAAAGATGGGCAAGTGCCCGAGCTAATGGAATTTCAGCAAAGGAAGAAGGCTGGAACAGCAGGGCAGGCACAAGCCACTCAGTGTTATTAGTTTTTAGTGTGTGTGTGGGTGGGGGGTGCTTCAGCAGAAAGACAGGAAAAAGCCAGGGCTGGGGACCTCTTCACTGTCAGGCAGGAGTTGGCAGGAAGGAAACAGAAATCGTGGGACACTTTCGGAAGCTTGTTTCTTAGTCACCTTGAGGGAACTTTGCTCTCCTGTTCTCCAGGCAACCACCTCGCCGCTGCCTTCTCCAGCCCTCTTTTCCTCTGAAATGTAGGCAGTGCATCCTCAACACTTCACTTTTCTGATCTATAATCAAGTATCATTTACTCCTAGACTTCAGCTACAAGTAGGATGGTCTGTTTGCAATCCATTCACACATTTTTAACCCCGGTCTCTGCTGAGTTCCGCTGCTCCTTTGGGGAGACTCACCAGCCTGACCTGTCCCTGATCTCTAATTTTCTACTACTGATGTGGTCATCAACTTCCGCAGCACTTGGGTTATTTTGGATCTTCCCATCTGCTCACTTGGTCCACTCCACACAACCCTCCAGAATGCCTGGTCCTCAAACTATCTAACACAGTTTACGGCTCTGCATGAATTTACCCCTCTTGCTGGGTCTCCATCACTACCCTAGTAAAAGTGGCGCCCAGCAACGCTTTCCTGTCTTCACATTCCACACCCTTCCTGGTGCTAAGTCTCCACCCAGCTGTTCCTTTTGCCTAAAATTCTCTCCCCTCCTTACGTCTAGCCAGGGACTGCCACCTTCCAGGCTGGTACCCCTCAGATGGGTCTATGCTTTTGCTCATGGGCATGCCTCAGCCTGCAGGACTCTTTCCACTCTGACAAAGATGATTTCATTCTTCAGGGCCCAATCCAATTTCTTGATGAAAAACATTTTTAACCTTTCAAGTTAAAATGAATCTGTTTTCCTTACTCATTATTGCATAATGAATGCTGTATGAATACTGACTTTTCTTTAGCCAATCTCATTATTTCAAATGTATCCATTCATTTGACAAACACGTATTAAGGATGAGGATGTGTCCAGCAGTATCCTTAGCTCAGGGATCACAGCACTAAACAAATGTGTTGTTTCTAACTCAGTCTGATTTCCTGTTACCTCTAGTACAGTGATACCCTGCAGAGCACAAACCCTGTTGAAGCTGTTCAATCCACAGGCAACTGGCAGAGTGTCTGATAGTCATTGCTGTCCCAAAGATCTGGTCACTAAAATCAGTTCATCTGCAGATCCAGGAGGAGGAGAGGATATCTTGATGTAGTCTTTTGAGAGACAGGGAGATACCTAGAGATCCAGGGGCTTATTCAGACCACACAGGATTCAAGGGCAGAGGAATAGATGCCAGACTCATGAATTCAATATTCTTCTGCCTTGGGGAACTGAAGAAGGGACTGTGAAAGTTGGCAGATCCAGCTGTACCCATAAGGTTGTTCTTCACTAACAATCCCATGCCTAGGATGTGTGCTTGTGTCCATAACTGCTACATGACCCAGACTTTCCTCAGGATCACTTTGTTCATCTGTGAGATGCAGGGCATGTGAGCACGATCAAGCTGGTCCATATGTGTCTGAGCCTGCTCATCATCTCCTGGGAAGAGGGTTTTCAGGAAGATGGTTGCTGAACACATGACGAATGAACAGCATTCGTGGATGTTTTTTTAAAGCTCTCAAGAATATGAGGGCTCCGATGGAGTATAACATCAGTACTGCCTTTCTATATTGGAACACAAATATGTGAATGCATACACTGCAAACACCAATGTGATTGTTCCAGAAGGCTTCCCAACCTTTTCCAGGAGAGAATTTCTGTGAATTCCACTGAAATAGCAGGGAGGAGTTCTGAGTGAATTAATTTGGCTGGCTGGCTTTATCTGGTTTCTCATTTTCTTTCCATTTAAAACTGAATGTCAGAGCTTTCTTTCAAGCATCTATCCAGCTGACTCCTCAATAGGAGGCTCAGTATTAAATCATGAGACGGCACCAGCTCGCCTTAGTCACCTGCCAATCTACCTGATTAATACAAAATGGGACCCTGAAAGGCGGGTCATCCCAGGCTTGATAGTTATCCTTCAAGAAGCAGCACGTTCTCTGTGGAAGAAACTGGGCTGCGATTTCCACACAGACCAACATGAACATGCCTGAAGCCAGAAAACAGCAATAACCTCCAGCCAAAGAGACCAGCCTGCTCAGTGGGTCAGGAGTGGTCTGGCTAGTTCACAAGTGCGAGATCATTCTGACAGAGACTTCAGTTTGGTTTGGAGTGAAGAAACTTTGCCGACAGACAGGAACACCCCATGTGACTCCTTTTTTATTTTTCAGCAATTCCATGGGCTTGTTCTAGGGACTATAATCATTGCGTGTTATTATGTATTTGTTATTATAAATCTAATAATGGGCGTTCTGGTCCAACAGAGGCAGCACTGTGCTTCATTCTCTTGTTGGTCTGACGCATAGGATCCAATTACAGCTACAAAGGAGAGAGCTGGCAGACATGCCCGAAGATGGATGCCAAGATACAGCTTTCTGGAGTTTAAAAAGGCATAACTGAAGGATTTTTTCCCTTTTAGTAATTAAGTTAATCAGAGGAAATAGGATGTGAAGATTATAATGAGGTCATTTTGCTAAGAGGCCACAGTTACAAATTATTAACACAGAAATGATTTAAATTGCTTACTAATGTATTGGTTTAAAATAGGCAGGTCATTAACCTAAAATGGATATTGCATGTAAAGTTAAATCATATGCATGACACAAAAAATTGTAGTTTTTTTTTCTTGTGGTGCACACACAAAATCCTAAATAAATTATAAATCTGAACAGCTACCAGTTTCTTAGGGTCTGTGCTAAGTGTGAAATAGTTGCATGATCACATTCAACTGTGTTGCAACTACGACCAAATATGAAAGAAGAGACATGTTCAAAGCAGGAGCCCTGAGACTCACAAATATATGGACTGGTTCTTTCAGAATGAGTTGGCAGAAGTAGCCCCATTCTAACATGAGGACCAAAATAGGGACCCACAGAAAAGGACTTTGAAAAAGCATCTTCAAGTAGAGCAGCTAACAGCTTTCATGCCATGGAAATGGATTGTAATGAATGGATTATAAAATTGGCACAGAGTGCTCATTACTAAGTTTTATGTCGTAGCTAAGGTTCCCCCAGTAATAAAAATCACACTTTCCCTCACTAGACTGCAGCTACAGAAAAGGAGGATGAAAGGCCTTTGTGAGCTGGGGATCACTGCCCGCCCATCTCAGCATCTGTGTCTCTAGGGCGCTGGTGAAATGGAAGCTGCTGTCTGCCATGTAAAGGTCATCCTGTGCTGTGAGCACACACCAGGCTCCGCGAGATAAGCAGGTGCACAAAGACATAGGTGGTGACGCCCCCCAGACTTACAATGACAAGCCAACAATGACTCCAGAAGAGTGGAGAGTTAAACTAAATTAGGTGAGAGGTTGAATTCTAGCCAGAATGAAAACATCTTTAAACTACGAAATAGTTTAAACTGTGCCCCGCCCAAGGGTCTCACTACCAGGTAGGGAGGGCTGTCATTAGGAGCCAGCCGAGGCAGTAAACCACATAGCTCTTGCCACAGCTCTACCCGGAAGTGATCAGAACCTGAGCAAGCCCTCCTCTTGTAGACCTCAGGCATGGTGCAAGGCCTGTGCCCACTGGTTCTCAGCAGGTGGCAGAAATGCAGAGAATGAAGGTTAAGACACAGGCGGATAACCCCAACATTTTCAAAATTAAGCATGCACACCAATAATTAACTTTTTTACTTCAACAGCAAATCTTGGGTAGGTCCACAGCACAGCAACCAGCCTTTAAATACCATTTACATTGTGGATGAAGAAGAAATGCTACTTTTTATGAAGCATGACTGTGTGTTTATTCAAAATAAGCCAAGAAGACCACCATTAAAACCATCAACATTTCCCCGAGATCATGTCCCTCTGGGATCACCTTGCTCATTTCTAGAGACAATGCAAACCATCCCTTCCCCTAGGCAGAGACTGCTGCTGGTCCTGGATCCTACAGCTCTCTGCTCACATTTTTCTTGAATGGTTTGCAGCACGATTCTGTAACTTATCTATGTTTTGCTTATTCTGTCTCATCACAGCACCCTCTACATATTTTCATTCACGAAATATCACTTTTCAGATAGACTGTTGTACTGAGGAGGCAAAAGCCAGAAAAGACTTCAGTCACTGGAATTGTTAAGCATGGAAATAAAATATGAGATATACTGGCTAAGAAGAAAAAAATTCTTTCTGAAAGATGAGTGAAAAGTAAGGGATTATAAAACCTACACTAAGCAGATTTCATTAAAAAACCCAAATATAGTACCTAAAATTCTGGAAGAAATGTTAATGAATCAGGAAATAGAGAGCTGGAAGATGGTTGCAGAGTCAACAGGAGAGAAATCTAGCAGCGAGTCTAAGAGAGACATGGCAGGCTGGGTGCGAGTCCAGCATCACTGATGGGCACTTGGCTCCTTCAGCCTCAGGGGCCTGACCAGTGCCGGCTGGCCGGTCTCTCCGAGATCCCCACATGCACCTGGGCCCTCACCACCGCTCCCCTCCTTTCCTCTCGTCCTCAGGTCTGCTTTAATCTCCTCTTGTCCTATCGTGTTCTGTCTTATGGGTGTCAGGACACACAGAGCACAGAGAAGATGATGTCTGTCTCTGTCTCTCCTGGTCACTGTCACTGTCCCTCTGCTGGTGGTGGCTGCTTTGGCTATTGTGGTCCTGGGAAGGCTCCTCCCCAAGTTCTCCCTCTGGTGGAGTGAAGCCTGATCTAATTTCACAGGGGAGGAAATGGTTTATTTGGCTTACACTTCTACATCACAGTCTGTCCCTGAGGGAAGTCAAGGCAGGAAGTCAAGGTGAAACATGAAGCAGGAACTATGGATGAATGCTGCTGCTTACTGGCTCACTGCAGTCATGCTCAGCTGGCTTCCTTAGAGAACTCATGACTCTCTGCCCACAGTGGGCAGGGCCCTCCTACATCACTTACAGTCAAGACAAGTCCCCACAGACATGCCCACAGGTCAGTCTGACCCAGACAATCCTCAACTGAGATTTCCTTCTTAGGTGACTCCAGGCAGTGTCAAGTTGACAGTTAAAGCTACCGAGGCCACCCTCTACTATGGTTCCCTCTACTATGGTCTGAGACATTTTCCTCCAAGTCTTTGCACCTTCTGACTTGTAACTGTTGTAGATTACCTTGAACCTGGGCTTCTGCCTGAGCACAGCTGGAGAAGACACGTCACTGTAACTTCACGGTCTGCAGCCGTCTGGAGCCATGGGAGAGGCCTTTCCTTTGGCTGGTCTTTTAGCTCTCATTCTCTCCCACACAATCCCACACCCTCACTGCTGTCTTCAGGCACCTCTGTCAACCTGACCTTTCCCACTTGCCTTTTAGGAGTTGATCTTCTGCCCCAAGCACGAGGGACAGACTGTCAACTGAGCACCCCCTCCTGCTAACCAGCTGAGCTACAGGCAGCCTGGAGGGTCAGGAGCAATGCTCTTGGCCCACTCCTTGTCCTGTGGCTATCACCGAGACTCCCTCTAGTCAGCACTTCTTGCTGGCTTCAGCCTTGCATTAGCTGCTCCCTGGCCCTGTCCATATCAGCACATCCATATTTATTAAGCTATGCTCAACACATGAGAACTGTGTTTGTCTATGGTCTATGATGTGATGTTTTGGTTTAGAGATACAAGGTGAAGTTAAATGAGGCTAACTAACAAACCTACCACCTCACATACTCATCATTTTGAAAACATTTAAGATCTCCTCCCTTAGAAATCCTCAAGCATTCCATTGCTGTTTATCCAGGCTCCATGCTGTACAGCAGGTCTTTAGAGCCTATTCCTTCCCGAAACGTTTTTACTTTTGACCAACATCTCCACACCCCAGAAGTACCATTCTGCTGTCTGCTGATGAGTTCTGTTTTGGAAGACGTCACGTGTGTGGAATCATAGGTCCTGGCCTATTCCATTTAACACAATGTCCTTCAGGTTCGGCTGCACTGTTTCAGGGGACAAAGGACCCCTGTTCTGTGAAGCTGAGAACATTCCATTGTGCACAGGGGCCACAGTTTCTGTATCCATTCCTCCACTGGACACGTTGGCTGCAGCGAACATGGGAGCGCATCTCTCCCACATACAGTAATCTCACTCCCTTTGAAAAGGTTCCCTGAGGTGTGAGTGCCTCCGGCTCATGTGAGAGTTCCATGTTTCAGGCCGGTCACCTCCACTTTAAATCCCTCCTCAGAGCCCCTGTGTCACCTGCTTCCTCTTCCTCCTGTGCCACTCACCCGAACAAATGGCAGCAATCACGCTTGCATTGAGTTCATTTTATTCTTTGCTCTCCGGCTCCTCACAACACTAGCATGGTTCCATTCCTCTCTGGTGGAGCTGCCCTTGGGCGGCCGGCACAAGCCTGTTCATTGCTGAATCCAGTGGAAAATTTTCAGTCCCGTCTCAGGACATTTCTGTGGCATTTAAGATTGACGAGCCCCCCTCCTCTCTGCTCCTTTCATTTCATACACTCATTCATTCAAATGATATTTATTAGGTGGTGTGTCACATACTATTATAGGTACTAAAAATATGACAGTGCACAAGAAGATGAAGTCTGTACCCCCTCAGAGCTTAGATTACATGGTGGGGGGAGGGGAAATGAATAATTAAACAAGGATTTATATTTAGCTAGTCAGACAGTGATAAATCCCGTGGAGGAAAATAAAACCATTCAGGGGCAGAGGCAGAGCCAGGGAATGAGCAGGCTGGTGGGGACTATCAGAGGGGCCTTGGTGCTAGGGTGACACATGAGCAGCAAACCAAATGAGGTGAGAGACGAGATCATGAGCACCAGAGAAGTCTGGAATGTTCCAATGAGAGAGAAGGCCCTACAGATGCTTGACACATTCCAGGGATATCAGTGATCTAAGATGGCTGTGGCAGAGTGACCAAGCAGGAAAGGGGGTAGAAGAAAGGCCACAGGGGAGAAGCCAGGCCACAGGGAAGATGCTTCCACAGTAACCATAGAGATCTCGATGGTGGGCAGGACCAGATGCCAGTGATGGCATGACTCTGATATATTTTCCACTTTGGAGGCAAAGGTGACAGGAGGTGACATGAGTCACAATTGACTCTGAGGCTTGAGTTGACAACCTAATTGTAGGTGGCACCTTCCTCTGTGACCTCTGGTGTCTTTCTCTGCCCTCCAAGAC
Source organism: Peromyscus eremicus (assembly GCF_949786415.1). Taxonomy (NCBI): domain Eukaryota; kingdom Metazoa; phylum Chordata; class Mammalia; order Rodentia; family Cricetidae; genus Peromyscus; species Peromyscus eremicus. The sequence continues at coordinate 22,666,759 of NC_081436.1, read as the reverse complement.
AAGATCCAAGGTAATCATGATCCCCTTATCCACCCACCTCCCACATGGGTGCAACCATGTTCTGACCCATCCTGGGGGCACAGGCCAGTCCCATTCACCATGCCACAGAAGCTCACTATCACAGCCACCAGCCACCTTGTCCTTCTCCTGCAGTTGGATCCTGACAATAACACCCAGCATGAGTTAGGTTCCTAGCCTTGGGGCCACCAACCCAAAGAATACCCTCAAAGCCTCTCCTAAGGTCCGGTCAGGCAATGACCACCTCCCCACTGCTGGAATGAGTCTGGGGTTATAATGAGGCTTGGGGTAGATGCCACTATTCTAGGCATCTCTTGGAGGAACAGCCTCTCAGACTTCTGACATCCTTCTTCTGAGTTCTCTGCTTTCCAAGTAGACCCCACCTTCCCAGGGAACCTGACCATGGCCTCCTCATTAGATTCTTTCTCTTCCACCACACTGCACCTCTGTAATCTCTCCCCCCCACTCCCTCCCTCCCTTCCTCCCTCTGTGTAAAGTCTCCATACAGAGACTTGATATCTTGGTGTCTACTTTATTATTAGCAGCTCAAGCAGAATCAGATAGGCCGGAAGAGTCCCATTTTCACATCCTTACATACATATTTAGGCCCAGGTATCTAAAGTTTGAATATGAACCGACCTTCTGAGTCTTCAGGGTCCTCGAATAGCTGCATGTTATGGTCACCTGACAGATTAGTTCTCATTTTAACACAACAAATTAGGTGTTATAATGTTCTTTTTCAACTGATCAATTTTCTTTTTAATCACCTTAAGCCTTTTGCTCATGTGATTCACAGATGGGTGTTAAGTGTCTTTCTAACCGTCCTTCTGAGTGGCAGAGGCACCACCCACAAGCCTGCACACACGGAAGTCCTGTGCCTGCCCCTCTGCCTTCTTCTTAACACCAGGCAAGATGGCTTCTGCTCCAAGGAGGAATTTCCTGAGTCTCCAGATGTTCCAGCAGGGTCTCCCCTCCCGGGAAGACGTCTTTGTTCTTGTTGGTGTCCACACTGGAGAATTCAGGGGTCTGGTCCATTTAGAACTGGAGACCTGGCCCTCTCTCGTTTGCCTTCTTTTCCCACAATGCTTAGCGAATCTCTCCTCGTCCTTCTCAACACCACTCATTTCTGAAGTCACTTCCAGGTACACAGTGACCTCCTGCTCAGCTTTCATTATTGTAAACAGTGTCTACACTTACCAACTCTTTATCAATTCCTAAGCTCATCACTGCTTCCTACATCTCAGATCCTCCTTCTGGAGTTATTCCCTTCTTCCTGAAATTCAGGGTGACATAGTCCCGAGGGTCTATGGGTAATACATTTTATCCATTTCAAAGTCTTCTCTTCACTCTTTAACCCACCCTCACCAGTGAGTGCACATTCTAAGGGAACAGGGATTGCTCTCTGTGCCTGGAAGACACTGTGTCCCGGCTTCCACTGCAGCAGCTGGGAAGCCTGCTCCTGGTCTAGCTGTTCTGCGCAGCTTCTGCTTGGCTGTTGGGGCTTTGTCTTTTGTCTCCTACATCCTGACACGTGAGTTAGCAATTTCCCCAGTTATTTATCGTCCTTGGTGCACAGTGTACTTCCTGTGTCTTTCACCAATTCTGGGAACGTTATCTACTGCCATCTTCCAGTGTTGCCTCTTTCTGCGAGTCTCTCCTTGGCTATGCCGAGCTTAATTATCCATTGTGTCTTTAGCTCTCCTTTCTCCCACCTCCTTGGCCACGCTGGCTTCTTCCTGGAATCTGCAGTTCTCACTTGGGTTCCATGCTAACTGTTGCCTAACCCTCCCAGACCCTGTCTTCCCTTTTCTTCTCTGAAAGTTTTCCTTGGTTACTTTCAAATCTCTCTCTCGTTTCTCACTTACTAACTCCATCCTTTTGTGTGCATGCATGTGCAGTACATGTATGTGAACCTGTGTGTGTTCATCAATGCATGCACATATCAGAGGTCAGAGTTGATTCCAGGAGTCTTTTTTGTTTTTTCATTTTTTTAAATCACTTTCCATATTATTTTTTGAAACAGGGTTTCTCAGTGAACCATAGGCTTGCCCCGCTGGGTTGACTACAAATCCCCAGGATCCTCCTGTCTTACTCATTACCCTTCCGGTCTCTGTCAGTCATCACTGGGCTTACAGGCGTGGACCACTCCCCATGCCTGGTTTTTACATGAGTGTTGGGTCTCCCTGCCTGCACAGCAAACACTCCCCTGCTGAGCTATCTCTCTAGCTCTTTGCCTCTATCTTTAAAAAACAAAACAACAAAAACATTCTACACTGAGTTGCTTACCATCCTACAGGAAGTAATCCATGTCCGGAGAGTCCCTGGAGGCAAACCCTTGGTTTCTCTTTGAAGACTCTCACTTATGCAGCCCTCCTCCCTTTTCTGGTTGGTGGTCACTGACTATGACACCAGGTTGGGCTAAGCTAGAGCACGTGGATCTACAGTCCCCTTGGGAGCCCCAGTGTAAGGCACTTTGAGGTCCAGAGTCTGCCTTTGTTCCCGGCCCAAGGCATAGTTCTCCAGCTGTGATGCTGGCTTAGGGGAACCTGTCTTTTGATTTATGCACATTTGCAGTTAACGCTCCAGTCATGGTTCAGCTCTCAGGTCTGTCATTTGTCTGGTTTGCCCTTAGAATTTTCCTTTAGCCCCCAACCAGGCACCCAACATCCAGGACCCTGCCTTGCTTTGTTCATCCGCTTGAATAGTGGGAAGACCTGCAGTGTCTGGTCCTCACTGCTGGAACTGTGAGAACAGGAAGGCTGTTCTGAAGAGTAAGTGATGAGGTGATGGACAGATGTAAGGCTCAGGGAGGGAGGGCATGAAAAGAGACGTCACGGCAGTCCAGGCAGGAGTGACCAGGCTCCACAGAGACAGGGAGATGGCAGCAAAGATGTCATCAGCAGAGAACTGTCACAATTCTATGGCTGAGAATTTAGGAAGAACTAAGCTTCCCAAGGTGACGGGGGTGGGTGGGGGTGGGAAGGGACTGGCAACAGGCATTAACTATGGCAGACTGCTCTCCGAGTTTTTATTTTCTAAGTTAAATGAATCAAACGCCTGCCTAGAGAAGCGAAGCACCTTTTGAATCTGCATTCACTTGGAACAGCTGACCTTGGCAAGAGTCAGTCAAGCTCTGTGGTTACCACCTCCTTTGCTTATCAAGGTTTGTAATTACTGCAGCCCTCTGCTTTTCGCTTTGCCAAACTGCATGCTCATCCAGCAACACAAAGGAATCTGCTGCAGAACTCTCTAGGTTTAGCTACAGGCTTTGGGGAGCCACAGTATGCCACTGTATTACCTACACACTCTAGAAAGGAACAAACCAAAACCACATTTGTGCAAGCCTAGTCAACATATCAGAGACCAGCTCACTGTATATGTAGCTTAGTTCTCGGCCGCTGTGAGATGCTAAGTGTCTCCTGAAGGCTCGGATGTTAAAGGCATGTCCTCAGAGTGGAATTGCTAAGAGGTAATGGAATCCTTAAGAGGTGGTGCCTAATAGGAGATTTTCATTCATTGGGGGACACACCCTTGAAGGGGATTGTGGGACTCACCCTCCTCTTCCTCTCATTTGCTTCCTGACCATGAGGGTGAGAGATTTCGCTCCTTCATGTGTTCCCACCACAATGTGCCATCTCATCACAGGCCCTGAAGCAGCAGAGCCAACTGACCATGGGCTGAAACCGCCAAAGCTGTGATCCTAAGCAGACATTTCTCTTTAAGAGCTGGTCCTGTGGGTATCCAGCACAGTGACAGAAGGCTGATTGGACTCTCTGAAAGGAGCTCATTCTACTGTGGGAAGACAGCAACACCAAGATGAATAAGCCAGGGACCACTCACATTTCCTAAAACTGCCAGCTTGGAAAAATGAAGCAACAGCTTGGTCATGAACTGGAATCAGCAAGGACAGGGTCAACTACTAGGGGTTTTTCTCCCAGAATTTTATTAAAAGGCTAGGCATGTCTGGCGACGACCTGTATTCAGTGGGATGGAATTATTAGACTTCTTAAACGCACAGCTGACAGGGAGTCGCCATCCAGGCCACAAAGCAAGATCATCTCTGTCATTCCTCTGACACCTGCTCATCAGGAAATGCTGACAATGCTCAGAACGTGTCTCCAGCCCGTCCCCTCTTCTCCACAGCCACTGGCTCTTTCCTACCACAACCGCCATGTTGGGCACAGGTGCTCCTCCGGTCCCCCGGCTTCTGCTCTCCCACCTCCCCACTCTCCCCTGTACACTCAGCAGTTGGTGCAACCCCCACACATCTCCTGGGCTGAGGATTAAACTGTCTTGTCACACCACCCGCTTCCTGTGCTACATTCCAGCCACGTGGCTCCTCAAGGAAAAATTAACCTTCTCCACTTGGGCGTCCACGCTTCCTGTTTTCTCTGCTCAGAATGTTCCTCTCCAGGCCTCTCCACCCTCCTACCTCAGCTCCTGTTGCTCTTCAGAGAAGCGCTCCAACGCAAGCCATCACTGATTTACAAAGCTCCCAGTCCGTTTTCCTCATTCCTCGTATCACAGTTAGAAGTACTGTATTTGTTTATTGTCTGCTACCCTAGCCAGAATGGGAGGTCCTAGAGAACAGACAGGGTCTGCCTATACATCCATGCCCAGCATAGCACCCAACACTTGGCAGGAACCCAGTAACTATTTGTTGAACTAAAACCTAATTTCTTGATCTTTCCTTCTGGAAATTTGCATCTGTTTTGCAACTGGTACCTAGTTGGTAGCTACTCTGGTTCATGTTCACAGGCAGGTAACAATCTCTGGGCGCTGCCTTTAATTTGGTGTACTAGCCTGAGGAGGGCTCTGACCTTACTGCCCATTGATAAAGAGTATCTCAATCAATAAGTCATGTAGCTTCACTGAGCAGGATTTCATCAGCCTGAACACTCCTTCTCTGAGTCCCAGTCTGTTTTAAGCATCGGGTCATCCTCAAGCTTCTGTTTCTCTCTCTTCTCATCAGTTCTGCCCTCACCTGACACCCCAACAACAGGGCACTGGGAGTCTGGGTGCTGGGTGCTAGGAACTGGGGATACAAAGGCAGTCTCTGTCCCCACAGCTCCACATCCCACATTTGAATTCCCAAGGCAGGGTTTCTCGACCTGTGGGTCACCACCCCTCTTGGGTGTCTGTCAAATAACCCTTTCGCAGTAGTCGAGTATCAGCTTCTCACATTACAATTCATAACAGTAAAAAAATTACCATTATGAAGTAGTGATGATGTAATTTCATGGCTGGGGTCACCACAACATGAGGAACTGTATTAAAGGGTCACAGCATTAGGAGGGTTGAGAACCACTGAATCCCCAAAGCCCTCCCCCAAGCACAGCCATCTGTATGACATCACTGCTGCCCAACCAGACACAGGATGGGTCTAGAGATGGAAGCCTTCAATTAATAACAGACACAAGCCAGAGTAGTAACAGAGAAGGCTCTGAGGAAGCGGACTGGCTTAGCTTCTGCAAAGTGTTCCCAACACTAAGCTCCTAACCTACACTGAGCCGCCGAGGGAAGTCAGGCAGCCTAAGTCGGGGTGGGGTTCTCCTACGGGAAGACAAGACGGGAAGGACCTAGTCAGCCAGCACCGCTCAGCCTATTAGCTAGCTACTGTTCTAGGCGGTGAGCATTCAGCAGTGAACAAAACTGAGAAATTCCTTCCGTGCTGTTTCCATTCTGAGGGCGAAGAGGATTTCTGCCTGTTTTCCAGGTGAAGCCCGGACAGTGAGCTGTGCCCGCCCTGTTCACCTGACAGCAGAGCAGGACAGAGCAGTGGAGAAGAATTATCACTAGTGGAAGGGAAGGGAGAGGGAGTCTGCCAGGTGAGATGTAGGAGCAGCTCCTACAGCTTCTGGGGTTGAAAAGTTAGCTGGTGGGTGGGTGGGTGGGGGCATACCTGACAGAGCCTCATGATGGGGCAAGAGGAAATGGACCTGCACAGCCTGCCAACCTACACCAGGTCAGTGTGTGCAGGCAGAGAGAGGCAAGGCTAGGGCAATGCCAGGAGAGTTTGCTCACCAGAGGTCACACTGAAGAAATGCCCAAACACCAGGGAGCAGGTACTTCCCCTCCGCAAAGCCACAGTGCCAAGTCTCCTTGGGGAGGTAGAGGGAGGCGAGAACCCCCTAAACTGATCCAAGTTCAAGATGGATATAAATAAACTCCCAGAATAACCAAGGAGATTTAAGGTTATCTTGAAATACAGACAAACACAGCTACCCCTTTTGCATACTAACAATCCAGCTTGAAAACACCATGCCTACAGTTCAAGCATGAGCAAGACACGAGGGCCCCACCTCCGAGGGCCCTGCCTCTGCTAACTCACCATGAACACTGTCCTGTCTCTCCAGCTGCTAGTGACGCTGTCCCTTTCTCACCTTAGCCCTCCCAGCCCTGTTGGCTTGAGTGACTGCCTGGCATCTGGAAACTGGTACGTTGGGGGTGGTGGGGAGAGATGGACTCGATGAGGCATCTCTGGCACCTGCCACATCAGGGACAGTCCCTGAGTTTGGGGCAGACTGAAAGGAAGCGTTCAGTGGACACTACCTGGATCTGGCCAAGGCCCTGGCACACACCCTGCCTGTGCTCTGGACACTATCTCCACTTGCTGTGTTTGTGCACTCCCGCCTTTCACACAGATCCTTACCTAGCATAACAATCAAGTGTCAGCCAGGGATGGGGAAATTCACTGGAGCTTTAAAAGGCAACTCTGCAGGCAACCAACCCAGCCGTGAACTCCAAGCACTTCCATTGTGCGGCGCAGGCCACCTTCCTTTTAAAGCTGTCATAGATCTTCTTTGAAGATGCTTTTAAAGCATATGCAGAAAGCACAGGATGAAAACCCCAAGCATGGCTGCCATTCTACTTAGGGGCATTTCAATGCCACTTACTCACCAAGAAGCATTTAAGGAAGTACTCACTATGTGCTAAGCAAAGGGTACAGGTACAGTGTCTCGCTGAGCAAGGTGTGACCTAGCTCCCAGAATTATGGTCCAGTGTGAGGAAGCAGGGCCTGCCCCCGGAGCCCAGGGAGGAGGAGCAGTAGCAAGCTGTGCCTTGGGCATGCCTGGGAAGGCCTCCTGGGAGGAATGGCATCCTAGCTGAACCCAGACAAGTAGGAGTGAGACAAATGAAGAGGAGTGGCAGAGAGGAACAAAGCCAGAGAACACAGTGTCTGGGAAGCAGTGCCCAAGCTGGCCCTCCATGTGGGATGAGGAGGGAGCTAGTGACAGGTGGCTCTTCCAGGTGAGCAGAGGCCCGTGCAGGACACAACCTCGGGCTTATCCCACTGTCTAACTCACTAGCCTCCCACCTTCGCTTTGCAATGTGGGAAGCCGCCTTCCAGCACAAGCATCAGGCTGTATCCTGTCCCAGATTAAAGCACCTGAAAGGCTCCACATATGGAAAGTCCTCAGTGTGGCTTACCAGGACACTGGGCTTCCAAGCCATGTTGCCCAGGAATATCCAGGTTTATGGGTTATCCTGGCCAACACCAAGGCCAAGATGACTATTCATTGTGTTCTGTCACTGTCTAGAGTGTCCTAGTTTGGACACTAAATATATGGCTCCCTTTTCTCAGGGCCCTGCCTGACTCTCTGGCTTTGCCTGGCACCCCTCCTGCTACCTACTTAATCTTAAGGCCTCCCTAAGCTGCTTCCAGTTCCTCAGAGCTGCCAACTTTCCCTGACCCCTGCCCTCCTGCTCCGGCCTCTCACCAACTATTCCCCTGCCTGAGGCAATCTTCTCTTCTCCCCTCCAAATCTTAACCCTGACCTTGGGCAGGTTATTTAAACATTCTGTGTGGATTTTCCCCATTTATCTCAGGAAATTGTTATGCAAATGAAGAGCAAAGACATTCCAAAGCCTGTGGTGAACGCGATGCTTTGGTCGGCCAGTCTTCTGCTCATCGTCCACACTTCTAGTTCTAGACTGCACAGCACCTCCTCCAGAAAGCCTCCTGGATGGATCTCCCAACACAAGGCTGGGCGCCCTCCCGTTCTGATCCCCATTTGTCCACTATGCTCTGACTAAGGCTGTCACCTCCCACTAGCCTGAAAGTTCCTGAAAAGCAAAGACCTTTTCTATTTTTGTTTGTTTCTTTGACTGAGACAGGACCTCGACATGTAATCTTGCTATGTAGATTGGACCACTTCCTGCTTCTGCTTCTCAAGGGCTAGGTCACGGGTGCACAGTGCCATCCAGCAGGGCTCTTGCTAATCACAGGCTTTTCGGCATGTGTACAATGCCTGACACACAGCAGGCATTTGTAACTTTTGTAGGGTGGATAATGTACTCACTCTTGATAATAAACACACAGCCATGTGTTTCATTCAAATAAAGTCAACTTGGAACTTACACACCTGGGAGATCATGGTCAGTTTGATAAAAAGCCCGTCAACTTAGTTTATATTAAACTTGATTCTCCCAATTGGATCTGTCAATGGGGCTTGTATGACAATTTTCTAATGTACACATTCAGCAAAATGATTTAGGCTAGAGCGCTTCTTGACAGTTCAGAAGTCAGCATCACTCAGCACTCCTTTAATCATCAATGATGAGACGTCTGAACACCACATACACGGTAAATGAAAACCGGCATTTAAAATAAATCCGTATTGTCTATTCTCTGGTGGTTTCACACATGAATACAGTGTATCTGGATCATGTCCACCCCTGCAAGTGCTCCATTTGAAGCAATTACTGCCCTTGTCTTGGATTCATGTGGCTGGGGTTTTGTTCTACCTATTCACTCATTTCAATGAGAGCCTTTAATCACTTAATTTATATTCATTTTGTACATATAAGTCATCTGTTCTCATATTTTTAAAGTGAAAAAGAAAGAAAAGGTAAGTTTTAAATGGATTTAATTCGATTTCTTAATACCAACCACATTACCGTTACTATGCTGATAACTTCCCATAAATCTACCTGTGGTAGTTTGAAAGAAAATGGCCCCCATAGGCCCATAGGGAGTGGCACTATTAGGAGGTGTGGCCTTGCTAGAGTAGGTGTGGCATTGTTGGAGAAAGTGTGTCACTGGAGGTGGGCTGTGAGGTCTCAGATGCTCAAGCCTGGCCAGTGTCACTGTCACTTCCTGCTGCCTTCAGATCAGAATGTAGAACTCTCAGCTCCTTCTCCAGCAACATGTCTGCCTGCAATGCTTCCCATCATGATGACAATGGACTAAACCTCTGAACTGTAAGCCAGCCCCAATTAAATGCTTTCCTTTATAAGAGTTGCTGTGGTTATGGTGTCTCTTCACAACAATAAAAACCCAACTTCAGTTCATAATCCCAGGCATGCTTTGCTATGCTCTGATGATTGGCACTTTCAGGGAAGAGATGAAGGAACATTTGGGAAATGCACCGGGTCATGAGAAACACATGCAATTTTCGCAATACACATACCTAGAATTGCCTAAGAGCAGGGTCCAAACCTGTACTAGTGGCAGGTTCACTATGATACCTAAGGGCCGTGTGCCTTTAGATGGGCTCAGAAGCAATCATGTGTCAGCGTGTGCCTTTAGATGGGCTCAGAAGCAATCATGTGTCAGATGCTGAGATATGCTACAGAGAACACTCATGGGGAGAGAAAGGTGCCACTAGTGGTGGGGAGGTGACTGGTGATTTTTGATATACAGGAAGGCCTCCCTGCATCTGAAGCATCACAGTGGGATAAAAGTGTGAGACTATGCTTCATGAGTAGGAGTAGGTGCTGACACACACAGACACATAGACACAGACACACACACACACAGACACACACACACACACACACACACACACACACACACACATACATGGCCATCCCCAGAGACACCAAGAGTCATTTACAGCTGTCCTAGAAAGAGAAATCCACATGCTTCCTATATATTATTGTACACTGGCTTTGAAAGGACACTGGTTTCTGGAGCCCCAACAGTCTGCTGGCCACAGGGGGATTTATGGGTAGTGTAGGAATCTTAGTCTGGGATCCACCTCACCACAAGACCTGTTGTTGCAAGGCCTCAGAACATGTAGGGAACATACATAATGGACAGACCTCTATGGTAGTTGGACTGCCCATGGAGGGCAGACTACTATGGCTAGAGAGAACAAGAAGACACCTGTAATTACACCATCCCCATCTTTCTGGGAAAATTGCAGAGATTAGTGCAGCCATCAAAGATGTGGAGGTTGCAGTGGCAAGTATCACATCTTCCAGTACAGTGAGCCCATGCGGAGAAGCCGGTGGACTGTGGGATGGCTGCCGCTCACTGATCGGGTCGTGCTGCCTGTCAAGGCTCCAGCTCAGTTCAGACCAGAGCAGCCCAGCCCAGCCTCAGTGTTTAATGTTCAGGGCTAGCCTCCTATTAAACACAATTATCAGCCTTCATGTGACCTAGACAATGGCTATACCTTCACCATTTTGCCTCAGAGCCATGCTAATCTGCTGCCTTCTTTTTCCTTTGTTTGTTTCAACACAAAGTCTCACTCCATTGTCCATGCCTGCCTCAAACTCACAACAATCTACCTTTTTAGCCTCCTGGGTACTAGGATTATGGGGGCAGAGACACCATGCCCAGTTTCTGCTGAATCTTCTAAGGACTGAACTTCCTTCATTCCAATTCACAAAGCATCATGTTGGTCACTCCACTGACGGCAGGATGTTAATTCAATGTGTGCAGCCAGTAGCAGGCACTACCGGAGCTATATGCACTCAAGTTGAGGGCCTGCCATGCCTGTGATAGGTTAAGAGTATTCAGTGGTCTGGACAATGAGAAGACTGTCCCGTTCCCCCGCCCCGCCCCCGCCCCGCCCCCTGCCCGAGTGAGAGACAAACTGTGAGCACCCTCAGCTGCCCAACGTAAAGAAAGAATCACACCATCCACAGGCTGTCTGGGCTCTGGATGGCATGGTGCACTGTTCTAGTGGTCACTGCCTGCACTGAGTAAAGACCACAGCAAGGCAAGGCTCTGCAGCAGACCTGGGCTACTAGACAAGCCTCACTGACGGCTGAGCTGTGCAGTCTAGTGCCCGAGGCAGACAGGCATGTTCTCTGGAACCTCTTTCTTCCCCTGGTAGGAAATTGCAGGGCTAGCCTCTCTAGCACTGGTAGAAGGCCATGCCTTGTGCCTGTAATTACTGCACACTTGAAAAACAACTCTTGACTTGTGCTGGGGCCCTGATAAGAGATTGAATGCCTGACTACAGAACACCAAGCAACACACAATGACTCTTATCTGGTCTGCAGAGCACAAAGATGGACATGTACAGGAGCACTCCATTACCAAATTAGATCGGTCCATATGACACAAGGTGAAGCCAGGTCAGAGGCTCCTGAAAAGCAGCACAGGCAGGTGGCAAAGGCCATGCTACAGCTTCCATTCCTTCAGCTGACACCCACCTCGCTGCAGCTACAGGAGGGACAAGGACAGATTTCTAAGTAAGCCTGCAATGCACTGCTCAGAAATGAAGGGGCCAAATTACAGCCCCACTCAGAATGCCACTGAACATCAGTAGGAAAGTCCTCTCCGTAGATAAAACTGCAGACAGTACATCTTCATATGATACAAGGGGAAAGGCAAGATGCTTAGGAGAAATCAACAGGAATTCCTGAGCAGTGGCTGCAGGGTCCTCGTCAGGGGCTTGGAAAGGATAAGAGGAGAGGATTGGTGACAAGAAGGTAGGCAGACAGGACTCTGAGGACGTGTACTTGAGGCAAAGACACTCAGGACCCTATGATGCCTGCCAGAATACATCCACTGTGGAGGAGGTACTCAGACATCAGCTGGGAAGATGCTCTCTTTAGTCAGAGGCAGGGTTCTCTCAATGGCTGGGTTGCTCAGTGGGCTGTGGCTGAGAAACAGGGATGCTGTGACCTTGAACTGCCCAGCAGGTGAGGCTTCAGCAATAAGAACTTTCCCTCATTAGGATGACCTCTTTACTATAAAGGGTGATCCCCTGACCATGAATGCTGACTACCCGAACTGCTTAGAGTGGGGGATTACACCGCACCCTAAGACAGGAAAACAGCTGATCATCTGGTGCCGGGGCTGATACACTTGGGCTCCTTCCGTTTGTTCGTGTAAGGTAGGATCCACATCAGAATGCCATCGCCACCTGTAGTCTGGAGGACAAACTACACTATCAGAACTTTTACAGGTCTTCCCATGTGTCTCACAGCACCTGACCTGTGTAGCACTGCACAGTTCCATCCAGGAGATAAAAAGGAGCAAACACCTCCCAAGTCCTCTGCAGCAAAGCCTCAGTACCAAAGCACAACAACAAGAATTTGAGAGAAGACAATCTTAACATCACTCAAAACACAAATGTGAAACTCCTGACCAAAACACTGGTATACCAAATCCAGAAATAAGTAGAAAAGAGAATATGCCAGGCCAATTAGGTTTTCCCAAGGAAGTCAAGGTTGTTTTAATATTTATAAATCAATAATTTATAAAATTAATAGTCTAAAGGAGAGAAATCTGTAGGTATCAATATAGATGCTACATGTAGAAAATTTGAAATGCAGTTTCGATAAAATGGCTAATAAATTAGTGATGGGGAATCTACAAAAACCTCCAGTGAATTTATCTGGATTGACATCAACCTCATGTAGACATGGACTAGGTCTCAGAAGGCCCTGGCCAAGCTGTCATCCAGCAGTGAGTGAAGCATGGTGGTGGGCAGGGTGGGGAGGGCGTAGAGCCAAACACAAAGGATAGAGAGTTTGCCAGGGAAGAACTAAATCTGCCATTATTCACAGATGTTGTGTTTTTCAATATGAGAAACTCAGAAGACTCTGTACATAAATCAGGAAAATTGCTAAGCATTCATAAACTGGCTGGTTATAATAATCAATATACAAAAAATTAATTCCACTCATTTGCACCATCAACAAAGAGAAAATGAAATTTATCAAATGAAACTTCTTAGAGTAGCCATGAAAACAGAGGCACATCTCAAGACTCGAGGCAATTCCTGGGGAGGTAGACTTGATCAAGCCATTGTAAATTGAAAATATAGCAAACTGACAACGCACTAATATGCCTAGCTTACCTGGCATCTTGGAACATGGCAGAGCACCAGTGATAGCCCCAAGAGATCATAGGGCTCACTGGGGACTGAGTCCTGGCTGCTGGCCAGCACCATCACCAAGCATGTGGCAGATTGCTATCCCAGAAAAGACCACAATTCCAAGCTTTACACTTTCTTAAATTGAAAAATCCTAACTGCATCCCTTACATTGAGAATATACACATATCAAGCACATAGAACCAAATCTAGCTAAAATTACAAGACACCTGTTTGTAAAACATATAAATGCAGTAGGTAAGAATTAACTGAATGGGATGATTTGCTGTTGTGAAGACTCGTTTCTCCAACTTGATTTAAAAATTCAACAGTGTGTCAGTTAAAACTCCAGTGAAATTTTTAAGGACCTCATCAAGCTCTCATGCAGGATAGCAGAAGGATGGAGATAGCGTGAAGGAACGTCCGTCAAGAGCTGTTATAAACACAGTGTAATGAAAACTGTTGGTTGTGAACGTGCATTCCCATACCTGATGGCTCTGAGCAGAGCCCATGAGCACAGCTGTGTGCACGTGAACGATACTTTAGAATACAGGTCACACTGCAGCTCACGGGGGAAAGGACAGACTTTTCAACTAATGGTTCTTGGGCAGCTGTGCATCTATGGAGAAAAGAAACTGGATTCCTACTTCAATCACACACTACCAGTGACTGTGTATTAATGATTTAACTGTGAAAAGCAAACATTTTTAAAAATTAGCCTATATAGAGCGATCTTCTTGCTTTCAGGACAAGGAAGACAGTTCCCAAATTAGAGGAGACACAAAAGCACAGATCATAAAGAATAAAGTTCTGCCTCATTAAAATTCAGAACTTCTGTTTTGCGAACCCTCCATCTGAAGTGTAAAGAGCGCCCGTGAGCTGCAGAACCACACATGAGATGGTGTGCTCAGCCTCCCGCCCGGATACAGACTCCTACAGATCAACTGGGAAACAGACAAACAAGCAGAAAAATGGCCAAAGATCTGTGCAGATGCCTTACCCAAGGAAACAAGAATGAGTCAGACTGTGGAGTGTTTCTACACATGAAAATATGCTCAATTTCATTAAAAAAAAAAAACAGTTTAGAACAAATGAGAGATCATCTCACCCGCTACCTTGGCAGCTTTTCAAACACAAGATAAGGGGCTGGCGGGGACTTGTAGCAACTAGGTCTTTGGAAAGTAATCTAGCATGCTAGGTGATTTCCAGGAGCTCATATCTAACTGACACATAACTGGCTTGCAGAACTTCTTGTCCATAAGGTCCAGGTACATGAGTTCATACAAGCCCTGTATATAACTAAAAATAAAACACAACAAAAAGCAAGCAAACAAACATGCTACACAGTGCCAACGACAGAGTGTACCTGCAGGGAAATACTATGCAGCAGTGAAGGGGATGACAACCACATACAGAGATGAATCCTGAAGGTCTAATACCAGGTGATAAAAGAAAGAACCAGGACAAAAGGCAAGGAGAAAGGAACAGAATGGAAGGCCTGGCCAGAATAGCTTTCTTATTTTATTTTTGCCATGGGCTGAAGTTGCCAAAATCAGAACATGGAAATCAGAACCATCTGTTGACAGGATAAGTAAGTGAACTGGACAGAAAGAAACTCAGAATAAAGTGTTTTGAAATCTGCATCAAATCACAGAAACAGAAATAAAAGCCTGCTTTGTTCTAGTGGGAAATGGTGTTACTTCACCATCGTTTATATAATAGTAAAGTGCTGATGTCACCCACAAGAGCATTAAGGGATTAGTAGGGTGGTATTAGTTCAGTCTTACCCACTGCACAGAGTGATGGGGAGCAGGAAGAGAGGTTTAACTCATACAACCACTAAAGGTTACAGACCCATTTTAGAACAAGATCAGGGAGCTGGGGATACAGCTCAGGGGGTAAACACTTGGTGTGCAAGCATGAGGGCCTGGGTTCAGATCCCAGTGCCCACAGAAAAGCCAGGTGTCCCCACATCTGTCTGTGCTGTAGGGTAAGGCAGGTGTACTCCAGGGGCTCACTGGCCAGCCAGACTAGCCCAAAACGGCAAGCTCCAAGCTAAGTGAGAAACTTTGTCTCAAAAAATAAGGCAGAGAACATAGAGGAATACACCCAATGCAGACCTCTGGACTCTTGGTGCATATGCACAGACAAGTACATATGGGCACGTGAGTGTGTGTACACGCGTAGAATGAGTGAAATGGACTAATCCATAAGTACTGGGAGATAACTGGCTGGACAAGCTACTGTCTACAACTACTCACAAACACTTGAAATCAAGATGAACTACATAACTCAAGCCATGAAAATATAATGGGGTGAATATATCCTATGAAACTGAGGACAACTGTCTTGGAGTGTGTGTATTTAGTGTTGTGATTGTGTGTAGTGTGTGCATGTTGGGTTTATGTCCTTGTGCACGTAGGCTTGGGGCTAATATGTCGTCTTTCCTCAATCTTTTGCCATCTTTACTTTTATATTTTTGTATACATTTTTATGTTTAAAAATACAAATGGGTGTGAGCATCCTGGCATGTATGTGGAGCTCGGAGGACAACTTGTGCAAGTCTGTTCTCTCCTTCCAACATGTGGATTCCAGGATCAAAGTCCAGGCTGTCAGGCTTGGCAGCAAGCACCTTTACCAAGCCAGGCTGGCTGGCCAATGAGCTTTAAGGAGCCACCTGTCTCCACCCCCTTTCCCTAAGGCCAGGATCATAAGAATGCATGCACTATACCAGGTTTTTTTTCTATTAAATAATTAAATTTTGAGATACAATTATATTTCTCCCTTCCCTTTCCTCCCTTCAAACTTTGCCATGTACCCCCATCCCCCTCCCTTATTCTCTCTCAAATTCATGGCCTCTTTTTCTTCAATTGTTGATCTCTCTCTCTCTCTCTCTCTCTCTCTCTCTCTCTCTCTCTCTCTCTTTATATATATATATATATATTATATTTATATATATATATATATATAATATATATAATGTTACTTGTATGTACTTTCCAGGGCTGACCATTTGATATTGGATAACCATTTGGTATTGGATAACCATTTGGTACTGGATAACCATTTGGTACTGGATAACCATTTGGTGTGCTTTTCTCTGGGGAAGACCATTTCTCCTGCGCTCAGCATTCCTTAGTCACCTGTAGTTCTTTGTCTAGGGCTGAGGCTTCACAAGCTTTCTCCCTTCCATGTTAGCATGTCTATTGATACTGTCCATGTTCAAGTCTTGTTTAGGCATCCATGGTGGTGAGACTTCATGGGTGTAGCTTCTGACATTTCTAGGAGACACCATCTCCCAGCAAACTTCCTGTTCCTCTGGCTCTTACAATCTTTCTGACCTTCTTCTGTTCTGATCCCTGAGCCTTAGGTGCAGGAGTTGTGTTGTAGCTGTATCAGTTAGGATTGGGCTTCACAACTCTGCATTTTGATTGGTTGTGGATTTTTGCAATGGTCTCCCTCTGTGGCAAAGAGACGTTTCCTTGCTGAGGGGTGAGAACTATGCTTAGCTGTGGGTATGAAGATAAATATTTCTAATTCAGTTGGGGATTCTGCCAGTTTAGTAAAAGGGTAGTTGTAGGTTCTCCTCCAAGATCCATGACGTCACTACCCTTAAGTAGCTGGCTAGGTTTCTAGAGCCAGGGACAATTTACTTGTTGAGTGGGCCTTAAGCCAAGTAGAGAGCGATTGATTACTGCCAAGGTATGCAAGTGGCAAGGATTACTGCCACTACCATCCCCTTAGCATTGTTGTCCCATGCTGGTTGTTGATGTTTCCTGGGCATCATAGCTGGGCACACTGTTGATTGTTTCCCTCCTTAGGGGGATGCATGGCACCTTCTGGTACCATGAAAGCTAGTCCACAGGGCAGAGGCTTTCAGATCAGATCCATGGGAGGTTCTCTGGCCCTATGTCCAAAATGCATGGTGTCTTCAGCAACAGGGACTTCCCTTCTACCTCTGGGGAAACCAAGGGCAACAGCAATAGGCTGGATGCTTTGGGGTTCCCTTGGACAACCCTAACCAACAACTCAAAAGAGGGCTTCTCATGCCTCGTTGGGGTTTTTGTTAGATAATCTACTCTATGCCAGGCTCTGGGGATCCGAACTCAGGTCTTCATGATTGTGTGGCAGGCACTCTACTGACTGAGCCACACCTATAACCCGACAGCTGCTTTTCATCCTGTGAAACACACACTCACAAGCTAGGAAGGAAAAAGTATGATACAAACCCTACAACTTCTTTGAACACATCACTGAGGAATCTGAAAGAAAATCACAGCCTGGAAGAGATTTGCAACACAAATTACAGACATAAATTATATGTGCATATATATGTAATGCTACAAAATCAATTCAGATGAACAACAAACAATATACAAGACAAATGGGTTAATTATATAAATAGGCAAGCCACAGAGGAAGAAATAAAAACACCCAATCAATATGTGGAAATAGTCCAATTATACCAGCTATGTAATGCAACTTTCATACAAGTGATAAAAATATAAGGCTGGAAAATAACAAGTGCTGGTAAGGGTGTGAGGGGCTGGGCTCTCGTGCACTGCAAGCTCGGATTTCACTGAGATTTGAGGAGCTAACGGATAGCAATAATGAAAACAAAAATGGGCAGACAATACAGCGTAGGGAAGCTATTTCTAAAAGTCCACCCTGAAGAACACTCACATACGTTTACGAGGCTCTTCACCCAAACCGTAATTATGAGTGAAAAATACAAAGCACCAAAATGCCAACCATGGGGGAATAAACTGTCTACCCAGACATTGCAGAAGATCAGGACAGATCTCTGCACAGTGACAGACATGGAAACTGTCTACCCAGACATCACAGAAGATCAGGACAGATCTCTGCACAGTGACAGACATGGAAACTGTCTACCCAGACATCACAGAAGATCAGGACAGATCTCTGCACAGTGACAGACACAGAAGAGTGATCAAGTGGTATTCTCATTTCTTAAGACTCATCTTTATGTATTTTTAAGTGTGTGTGTGTGTGTGTGTGTGTGTAAGTGTGTGTACTGAACTCTGATCTTCTGAAAGAACAGCAAGTGCTCTAAACAATCTTTGCCCCACCACACCGCCCTCCCGCCCCACCAAAGTGCTATTCTTACATGTCACATAGTTTCAGGAAAAATGAAGAATAATGTTCTAAAACAAGATAAAGTTAGTTGTATACAATTGAAAATATATATGTGTGTGTAAATACACAGAGAAAGGTCTAGAAACTTCTTACCAATTTATTAACTGTTAACCCTGTGGAGATGACTGTTGGAGAAGGGACAGTCAGGATGCAGTGTGGCTTTATTTCCAATGTTCAAATGTTTTCAGTGAGTATATTAACTTATCAACTCATGTAGTTATAAATCAGGTATAATTTATACAGATTAAAACACAAATTTAAGCCGGGCAGCGGTGGCACATGCCTTTAATCCCAGTACTCGGGAGGCAGAGCCAAGCGTATCTTTGTGAGTTCGAGGCCAGCCTGGTCTACAGAGTGAGATCCAGGACAGGCACCAAAACTTCAGAGAAATTCTATCTCGAAAAAAAAAAAAAAGAACTACAAATTTAAACATCTTGTAATAGAGGTATTGGGAAAGTCATGTGAGAACACATTGAAAGGAGAAATTACTTAGCACATAGATTTTATAACAGTCATGACATTTTCACTGGGTCTTGCTATTTGAATAGGATTTTGTCAAATATTTATAATGTGATAGAAAGCTGATAGACATTTTCCAAACTCACATACTGGCACATACATGTATGTACCAACGTGTATCCCACCCAATGCTTTTTTTCTTTAAATGTGGTATGACCTTCCATGGAGAGGTAGAGATCTACTCTTCTGTCTTCTGAGTTTTGGCAGGCCTTTGTAACTGCCTAGATGAACAGAACATACTGGAAGCATGATGGCATGACTTCTGAGATTGATTATACAGCTTCTACTGGGTCTCTGTGCTCTGCTTGGACAGAATATGCTCACCCTGGGAACCCAGTCGACATGCTGTGAGGAAGCTCTCACTAGCCCATGTGGAAAGACCACTTAAATAGGCTCATGTGGAGAGGAACTGAGGCCCCCAGTGGATAGCCAGCAGCAAGGGCCAGACACATGAGGGAGCAAGCCTTCAGAAGATCCCTGTCCTGGCCTTTGAGCTCCTCAGCTGAGGCTCAGACATCTATCCATCATGGAAGAGGCAAGCCATCCCCACTGTGCCTTGTCTAATTCCTGACCCAGAGAATCCACGAACATAATAAATGGTATTTACACCACAAAATTTAGACCAGCATGTTACTCTGGAACAAAGACCGTCTAAAGAGAAGGGACCACACACAGAATGTTGCAGAACCCTCAGAGTACTGGCTGTTTGGGGTGATGGGTCCAGAAAGATTGGCTGGGATCAAACTATGGAAATTTCATGTGACAATATGAAAAAAATTAGATTTATCTCCCTGGCAGCAGAGAGCTGTTGACAGTTGTGAAGCTGGGAAGTGAAATGCTAGGATCTGCATTTTAGCAAGCTAGGGAAAGGCTGGAGAAAAGAAAGGCTTAAAAATAGGAAAGGGATCTGGGGAGATGGCTCGGTGGATAAAGTGCCTGCTGCACATAAGAGCAGGGTAAGCATGGAGCCTGCCTGCAATCACAGCACTCAGGAGGCAGAGACGGGCTCCCGGGGCAAGCCCGCTAACAAGACTAGCAGGAAGTGGTGAGCTCTGGGTTCAGTGAGAGACCCTGCCTCAGTAAACAAAGTGGAGAGCCACTGAGAACCACACCTGGCATTAACTTCAAGCCTCTTCCACACATGCTATGTGCATACACTTACACATACACAATCATATATGAACACACACACACACACACATACTTACACATACACACCCACACCATATACTCATACATTAAAAATAACAGGAAGAGCCGCTCTGACTTAGATGGGTTCTGGCTAAGAAAAACAGCAGAGGCATTCCCAATGTAGCACGTTCTGTGGCTTCTCCTCCTCAGGGTGGCCTCTGATTCTCACCTATACGCAACTTCACTTGTGTTAAAGTGTTAGAGGGAAAATACATATTCATACAAAAGCCCACCTTGGCTGCTTACTTATTAGTATCTGCAGAACCAAAAGCAACCAGGGTGTCCTATAGAGGGCAAATCAATAAGCTGGCCATCTTATTCTGCACTCAGAAGAAAGGAGTGATCCAGCCATGAGGAGAACTTTCAAAGAAGCCAGTCTAAAGTGGTTACTGATGCATGATTCTGATGCTCTAACAGTCTAAGAAAGGAAAAACTATGGAGACAGTAAAAAGGTCAGTGGCTGACAGGGCTGAGGGAGGCAGGGGTGAATAGGGGAGCACAGAGGGACCACGGGACAAGGCCACACTGGATGGTAATAGTTATGTATGCCATGCTATTCAAACCCACAGAATGTCCCACACCAAGAGTGAGCTGGGACAAAGCTACAGACTTGGAATGGCCATCGCATCAACACAAGTTTGACTGTGATAAATGTGGATAGCGACAAGCTGTGTATGTTCTGCACAGGAGGAGAGACACTCTGCACTTTCCACTGAGCTCTTCTTGACTCTAAAACTGCTCTCAAAAAGAAAGTCTATATTTGAAATGCTAGGAGGAAAAAATGTTAGGCGATGTTAGAATACAAGCAAGTTTCCCTTACTGCTCTTCCTTCAAGCTTCTGGATTTGGGCTGTTTGCTGTAAAGGGTGTTATAAGAATACTAAACAAGGCAGATGTGGTGACGTTTGCCTTCAATCCCAGCACCCAGGAGGCAGAGGCAAGTGGATATCTGCGAGTTATTTCCAGGATAGGCTGGTCTACATGGTGAGTTCCAGGCCAGCGAAAGCTACATAGTGAGACACTGTCTCGAAAATTAATTAATTAATTAAAGATGTAAAGGTCAAGCAAACTGTCCCAAGATTACAGCCATTTATAACAATTACCTGTGCAAATGCCATTCTACACAAATATCACCACAACCTCAAGTTTTATTGTATTTATTAAAGTATTCTTTAAGTTCTTATAAGACTTTAGAAAAACTATTTATAAATGCATGTTTGTAAGGAAAGTAAGTCTATACTAAGACACTGTGGTCCAAGAACAGGGAGTAGAAAGAACCTAAACCATGAGGAATGGCCTCTGTGAGATAAGAGAGGATGACTGGAAGATAGAGAAGCAAGAGACGAGGCATGAGGGGTACTGAGGGCGTCTCATTCACAGAAAAGACAGACAAGGGGTGAGGGGTAATGAGGACGTCTCATTCACATCTTGGTGAAGGATGGTCCACCCTACTTGCAGAGCAAGCCTAGAGGAAAAGCCTATTGCAGCGAGGATGCAGCATTGTGTATAGTGTGCACTTAACATGCATGCCGTGAGGCCTGGGCTCCATCTTCAGCTCCAAACTATATTGCAATTGGGACTTCATGTAGAGCAGAGACAGGAGGAAGAGTTCAACCAGAGCCAGACTGCAGAGGGTCCTGACAGCAGCAGAGCCCAGATGGGACCAACATTGTCATTTATTAGAGGTGACTTTGGTGTCATTTTGTGTAATTTTATCCTGTGCCCTTGTCCTCCAGGTTTTTGAGACAGAGTCTTACACTGCAGTCCAGGTTGGCTTGGATGTGGCAATCCTTCTGTCTCACCAGCCTGAGTGGTGGGATTGCAACTGTTAGCCATCACACCCAGATTTATACTGTACCCTTTTCTAATGTTAATTATTCAAGAGATGATTAAGTAATTAATCAAGAGATGATTAAGTAAGCTGTGGGATTGAGCTATGTATTATGCTTATTCACATTTTCACTTAATGCCTACTTTAGAAGGATCTCAGTCATTAAACTTCATCAAAAACAAGTTACATTAAAAAAAATGTTAAAATTGGGCTGCAGAGGTGGCTTAACAGTTAAGGGCACTGGCTGCTCTTGCAAAGGACACAGGCTCAATACCCAGCACCCACATGGTGACTCACAATCGTCTCTAACTCCAGTTCCAGGGAATCTGCCGCCCTCTTCTGGCCTCCATGGTACAAAGGCACACTTGTGGTGCACAGACAAGTAAGTATGCATGCAAAACCCTCATACATATTTAAAAAATAAAAATAAATCGTTTTTAAGTACAGAAAATTAGTTCTGCTCGTTAACGCTTTCAAAAATGGTTTAAAGTTTACAGTTAATTTTTAAATGAAATGAAAAAAAGAAAGAACTAAAAACCAGTGAAGCAAGTGACTGACAAAATGGGAGTCTAAGGCCATGCCTGGGTTAGATTTATCATACAATCCTGTCCCAGATTATCAATGACAAACGAAGTCAACTGTTGCTATATTTCAAAATCAAATCTTATATTTGTGTAGACTTCTCTTCCAGTGAATCTTACTCATGTCTCTGGAGAAATTTCCATCCATAACCAAATTACCTGCATCCCAGAGGTTGCAGACTTCTGCTTCTCCTTCCGACAGCCAGGAAGTGGGAGAGGTGATGGAAGGAGGTATGGCAGGCAAGAGTTGCTTCGGACACTCATCATGCAACAATGTTAGGTCCTGACAGAAACAAGAAAGGATACATGCATTGAAAAACAAAAACTGCACCAGAGATGGTTCTGCCTTTAAGAGTGTGTACTGTTCTTGGAAGGACTGGAGCTGGATTCCAGCACGGGCATCCAACAGCTCACAACTGCCTGTCACTCCAGCTCCAGGAGAACTGATGCCTCTGGCCTCGGAAGGCACTTGCACTCATGTGCACATACCCAGACACGTGATCAAAAGAAAATCAGTGTGTGTGTTGGCTAGTGTTATGTCAACTTGACACAAGTTACAGTCACTGGAGAGGAGGGAGCCTCATCTGAGAAAATGCCTCCATAAGATCAGGCTGTAGGCAACCCTGTAGGGCATTTTCTTAATCAGTGATTGATGGGGGAGGGGGACTAGCCCATTGTGGGCGGAACCACCCCTGGGCTAGTGGTCCTGGGGTCTATAAGAAAGCAGGCTGAGCAAGCCATGTGGAGCAAGTTAGTAAGCAGCACTCTCCATGACCTCTGCATCAGCTCCTGCCTCCAGGATCCTACCCAGCTTAAGTTCCTGCCCTCACTGCTTTGATGACAATTGTTACATGGAACTGTGAGTGAAATAAACCTTTTCTTCCCCAAATTGTTTTTGGCCATCGTGTTTCATCATAGCAAAAGTAACCCTAACTAGGACATCATGTTTGGGATATGACATGAACTCAGCCAGGAGACACAGCATTTCTATCCCAGACTCTTACAAATCTGTTTGGCCTGTCTGCAATTTTGACATTTAAAGTGTGTTATATAAATGGGACCAAACAGTATGCAACCCTTTAGGACTGGCTCTTTTCATCCAGCACAGTTCCTAGAGATGCACCCAAGTTGTTGTGCACGGGAAAAGTCCCTTCCTCTTCACTGCTGAAGTGTACGCCAGACACTGATGTTTAACCCATTCAAATACATCTGGGTTCTTTTTAGATTTGGGCTGTTACAGATAAAATTGATGGGTGCAGGTTTTCAATATGATGTAAGTAAATTTCCTTATCTATGAGATAATGGCTAGGGGTGCCATTGTTGGAGTATATGGATGGATGACATATTCAGGTTTTGTTGTTTTTGAGACAGGATCTCTCTATGTAGCTCTGGCTGACCTGGAACTCAGAGATCCATCTGCCTCTGCCTCCTGGATGTTGGAATTAACTGTACCCAGCACAGACACATATTCAGTTGGTTCCATTTTTAAAGATTTATTTATTTATTTTATATGAATGTTTTGCCTGCATGTGTATCAATGCATCATTGTATCCCTGGTGCCCAAAGGCCAGAAGAGGGTATTGGATCCCTTGGAACTGGACTTACAGGCGGTGTGAGCTGCCATGTGGTGCTGAAAACCAAACCTGGGTCCTCTAAAGAGCAGGATGCTTTTAACCACAAGCCCTGCCTCTGCCTCGTGTGTTCCATTATATAAGATACTACTAAATTGTGGTGACTTCACCTTTTTAAATTTCTACCAGCAAAACAGGAGCAGTCTGATCCCTCCACACCCTCATCAGCATGTGGTACTGTCACTGTTTCTGTTTCAGCCACTCTGATATGTCACTGTATGTGCCTCCGGGCTGACAATGCTGGCTATCTCTCCCAGCATGTCTTTGTTATCCATGTTTGCTGAAATACTATTTGTATTGTTTGCCCACCATCTGGTTTCAAGTTTGCTGAGCTTTTCCATAAATGGGTGCTGGACTCTATCAAATACATTACTCTATCAAGTGAAATTATCTTAATTTTTTCTTTAGCTTGTGACAAGACACATTACATGAACTCAGACTGACATGCCACCAACTCAAGTCAAGCCTATCAGACTATGACAGTCTCTTCTATCTTGTATCTGTATCTTCTTTCTTCCATGCTAAGGATATAAAACATAATGCAAACAGTGTATCCATGGTTACCTGTTGGATTTTGCACCCATTAAACTCATCATCATCTCAGAGCAAGAATAGTATCATTGCAGAAGAAAAAACCCAAATGAATACAAGGTACATTAATTTCATTTTATACTTTAGTAATTACGTTTTATTATGATACAAAGCTTTCCAGGTTCTCAAGGACAAAAATCTACGTGTGTGCGTGTGTGTGTGTGTGTGTGTGTGTGTGTGTGTGTGTGTGTGTGTGAGAATCTACATCTTACATTGATGAGAAAATGTGGTATCTGTTATCTGAGTCTGGTTTATTTAACCACAATGTTCATGACAGTTTTATTCATGATTAACAAAACTCGGAAGCAAGCTTTGGTAGATAAATGGGTGAATGCTATATCCAGACAGTAAAATGTCATTTAGTGCTAAAAAGAAATGCACACTTCTACATATTTAACCATTTCCATTGAGTTGTGTGTGTGGGTGTGTACATGTGCACGCGTACATGCATGCATGCATGCAAGAACAAATGCGTATGCACAGCATTTGAAGATTGGAGGATCATGTGGGGTGTCCTCTTTCACTCTGCCTTATTCTCTTGAGACATGGTCTCTTGACACTGAACCTTGAGCTCACTGGGTGTTGTAGTAATACTCCTGTCCTGCCCCCACTCCCTGTTTCTCCATCTAGCGCTGCACTCACAGATGCTCATGGTCACACACCCCTCTTTCTGTAGGTACTCGGGATCTGAACTCAGATCCTCATGCTTGGACAGCAAGTGCTCTCACTGACTGAACCAGCTCTTCAGCCCCACAAATAAAATTCTTAGCAGAACAGAGCTTTCAAAAGTAGAGCAGGGCTCACCAGAGTATTACTTTCAAAACTAAGGAAATCTTTTATGTTTATAATTGACACTGGTCTGTTTTCTTTCTTCATACTCTCCAGAGTTTTTATAATTAAGTTTGATAATAAGGTTATTTGTAGCTTTTACTACCTCAAAAGCAAAAACTAAAACAAACAAACAAAAAAAAACCTTTCCTGCCTGAGGAAATTGGGAAAAAAAACCCAAAAAAACCAAGGTTGCGATTTTTTTTTTTTTGGTTGCAGCTGTTCCCATAGCAACTGATAGGGATGTTGTGAAGTGGTTCACACAAAATTAAGGCTGACCAAAACCTTCTATGTTGCTGTGAGTTGCTAAATCAATAGTGATGGATGATAAATGTCTGTTCTGATGCTTCCGCTAAGTATTTTGCAAAATGAAGACTATACAAATTTTTGCCCTTTGGTTTATTTCTGTGTGATTTGTCCTATTTGCAGAAATCTGAACTCACCCGAGTTGCTAGAGAAGTGGAAATTATGCTTATTCTAATTATGTTTGTTCATCACTCCCATCTCTGCTACATCATTGCTTCGGCTTAAAAGTCCATTTGAATGCCTATGTCTGCGCTTTCATTATTGGTTTCCGATTAGAAAACACTCACTGCAAACCACCAAACAGCGTGAAGGTACAGAGTGAAGAGCAAAGTTCCTGCTCACTTCTCCGAAGGGGTTGAGTTCCTCCACTTGGACAACTCGAGTAAGCACTCAGCCATGTTCATCACTGAGTGCTGTCCCCACACAGCTTTCTTTCACCGAAGTATACATTACACATGTGCTTCTCTCAGGACAGAGCTGAGCTGTGCTCCTGATGTGAGAACGAACTTAATCATCCCCTATTGGTAATCATTTCAGGATTTTTCTTGTTTCTATCTATTAAAATGGCTGCAATAAAAAGGCTTCATCCAGCCACCTTTTCAGGCTGTACCTTCACGGTGGCATTGCTGCGTACCCACATGGGCTTGTTTTGAGTTTGAACAGCGCCCAATTGTGCTCTCCAAAGTCGCACCTGCTTGTAACCAGCAGAGTGTTGGAGTGACTTTTCCTCTCAGTGCAAGTGCAGGTTGGTAGCAATTAAACATTTCTGCATCGGTGGGAAAGGCATACAATTTTGTTTGACCTAATTACATACAAGACTGAAGGATAGTTTGTAAGGTATCTCATCTTTCATGTGTATATGTTTGGTGCTATAGATTGGATCCAGGGCCTTAAGTACATATAGCATTCTCTACCACTCAGCTGCAGCCCCAGCACCCTGCTTATCAACTTCTTAAAGAAACTTACTAAATTCATTTGTTCATTTTGGGGGTGTAGGGGAGGGGGCATGCTTGCCATAGTTCACACACAGATGTCAGAGCACAACTTGTCAGAGGCCATTCTCTCCTTCCATCATGTGGGTCCCAGGGATTGAACTCAGGTCCCAGGATTGGCAGCAAGCACCCTCACCCACAGAGCCATCCTGACTGCCCTCTATAAAACTGTTGATCTATGAAGAGGTATCTCATTATCAGCTTATTGTTCATTTTCAGTTTTTAACTTCTTAAAAATTTTTACTTTATTTTTTGCCTTATAGAATTCTTTAACTTTTATGTAGACAAATCAGCTTGTCATTCCATTATTACTTCTGGAGTTTAAGTTTTCTCAGAAATATTGTCTTACTCTAAGACTTTATAAAAAGTCTCCTTTACAAAAAAGAATATATTTCAGAGCTAAATCCAAAGGGGTTTTTACAGCAAAACTGCAGAAGGCACAGAGTTCTCTGTGCACCCTGTCCATCCATCTTAGCTGCAGCGTTACTGTAGCATTACGGCTGTGCAGCAGACTACAGACACACACTCACTCGGGTCTGTAGTTTGCACTCGATACACCCCTGCTGCCATTCATGCTTTGGGTTTGGCAACGGTCTAATGACACATGCTGGTCATTGTTGTATAGAGTAGTTTCCTGAAAAGCCCTTCCCGAGCTGCTTATAGACCCCTTCCTGCACCCCGGAGACTCCAATCTCTGTACTCTGCAGAGCTCTGTCTTTCCCAGACTCCTATTGCTGGACTCCTGTGGTACATACACGTTCACTGGCCTCTTGCACTTATTAATGGGCATTAAAATTTCTTCCATGTCTTTATGGATTACCAGCTCATTTCTTTTTATTTTAATTTCCCCCACTATTTTTATTAGAAGGTTTAAGTTTACATAATGAGAACTAATGAAATGGGAATAGCACCAAAATAAAAATGAAACTTGGGGCTGGAGCAGTGGGATCAGTCAGCAAGAGTACAGGCATGAGGACCCAAGTTCAGATCCCCGGTACCCATGTTAAAAAAAGCTGGGCGTGACCATGAGCATCAGTGCTCTTCCAGAGGATCGGAGTTCAGTTCCCAGCATCCACATCTGTTGGCTTACAGCAGTCTGTAACTCCAGTTCCAGGGGATCCAACACCTTTGGCCTCCAAGGCATTGCACATATTAGACACTCACTCATGCAGGCAGGCATACACACCCATATAAATAAATCTTTAAAATATATTTTAAAATAATTTTGTTTCTTTTAAGATAATTTTTCTCTCAATTGTAGAAAGAGAATAGTTAAAGAGGTTTCTATTTGAGTTTTTTAAGAGACATTTTAAAGCCACCTCACTCTGCCCAAGCCCTGGACAACACTGCTCCCTTCCGCACGGGGAAACGAGAGGCTGGCCGTTCATGCAGATGAGCAAGCGCAGGTAGTTCACTGCAACAACAATTAGCGCTCCTGCTCAGCTTGCTAGGGTTTGTCTTCTGCTACAGGATCAGGCAGCTAGAGAGGACACACTGGACTGCACTGAATGTCCCTCGTGTAACAGGCGATCATGCTTGTCAAGAGGGTGATGGGATACTGTTCACACACAATCATGCCTTAAAAGGTGAAAACTCAGCTTCTAGAACACTCCCTGTGAAAGTGGTTATCAGTTTCTTACTAATACAAAATATGTTATTATGTAAACCAGAAACTGAGAGGTCTCCTCTAAAACAAGGTAAAAATATCAAGATTTAAAGATTGATACAAGAAATCAGGTGGCATTTGATGTCTCTGACTCTACTACACAGAGGGATATTCAAGTCTGTTTTCTACTGAAAAGCTATTAGCATCAAAGAAATTAATAGTAAATTCCAAAATCATTTGACCTCATATCTTATCTTTTAAATTTAGCTAGTTTTTTTTTTAATCTGTAAGTTGTTGGGCATTAAGAAACAGTAAAATTGAACTATATAAATCCCTTTCCCAGTTCCTAGGAAAGCCCTTAAATCCAGTGCCTAAAAGGATTGAGGAAAGAAGTCAGTCAAGAACTGAAACCCCTTCCTAGGAAAGGCAGCAGATGGTCAAGGAGCAGCTTTCACAGGAAATGAAGAGCAGGCAGCACACTAGGAACCGGATCTCTGTTCATAAAGGAAGGAAGCAGGGACAGCCCGAGGGAGCATGCCACCGAAGGAGCCGAGGGCACATACACACTCCCCCAGCAGCTGACCACATGACGGACACACTTCCCTGGCAGCTGGCCCTCCACACCCTGTGTGCTATGCACCAGATAGGCACTATCTCTGACGTCAGTGAAAGAGAGGAGCTTCAGCTGCCGGTGTGAGTCCTGCAGGTAGCCCTGCAGAAGGGCAGGAGCAGGCCAATGAGGACCTGTTAGACAGGGACACACACACACACACACACACACACACACCCTGACCCGTGCAAGAAAAGCTTATGATCCAATATGCTAAAACCAAAAAAGGTCGCTCTTGACAAAATGAAAAGAAGCAAATCTAAAAAGCACTAAACGGAACTATGTGCAGATGCCTCAAAAAGACAAGAGAGAGGATGGTCCCCGAAGGAGAAGCAGGGGCTGCTGCTGTGTCTGCTGTCCCAGCCCTCTCCACGCTAAATGCTGGGTGTTTCTAGAGGACTTTTTCACCGGAAATCTGTCTCTGCGTGTCTATCAAACCTGGAAAAACTCTTTAGTATTACTATTGTCACTTACAGACAAGTACAAGAACAGAACCAAGTAAGGGTGAGTGAACAGAAGCAGTCTGAGGTCCTGGGAGTGAAGGCAGCCACTCAAGTGAAAACCACTCCCAGGACAGGCCCCAACAAATGGAAGGAAGGACACAGGGACTAGCAGACAGCCTGAAGTGCATCAGGAAGATGGAGACAAGAAATAACTGACAGATTAAATGGACCAAATGAGTACCTAATAGAATTCCAAAGCAATAGAAAAAAGCAGCATTGGAAGAGCCGTGTGGCAGAAGCAGCAATATGCGTTGGCACGTGCAAGCCTAATGAGAATAAGGTGTGGGTCTGAGGTCGGAGAACACAGAAGGGTACAGCAGGCACTGGCTCTGGCTCTGGTGGCTCCTTTGGACAGGAGAGTACTATGGAGAGAGGACATGAAAAGGAGAAGAAAATGGAGACACTGGGCTCTTGTCAACGGATCTCTGTGTGCATGGATAAGGCAGCTGGTGTGGGCAATCCCCTGAGCAGAGGGTAAGTGGCACAGTGGTGGGATAAACTGAGGAGGAAGCTGCCTCATCTGTTGGCTGCCTTGGCACCTGCTTCCACGCTTTAGTCAGAAGCTGTACTCTGGAGGTCCCTCTGGCCACAGCAGACACACCGAGTGGTCGGGAGATGAGCATGCTCAGTGGTGATGACCAGGCAGGCCTGGGAATATGCTTTTCCCATTCCTGTTTCAACTCCTGCAGCGGCAGGTCTCCCTTAAAGGCTGTGGCTGCTTGGGGTGCTAAAGACAAAAAAATCAACATAGGCCTCAGTCCTTCAGGGGTGAACCTCTTCTTATACTGGGGCAGAGAGAAGTGTTCCCCACCCTACAATCCACACCCCACCTCCATGCCCCCACTTAACCGTGAGGCTCCACTCTCCAGAGGGACTACTGTCCATTGTTGTGGGGAGGGAGGGGGACATCGTTTTCTTCAGTGATGTAGCCACAGACAAGTTGTTCTTGTTCCACTAAATCCTCTCCCACCGGTGCTTGGGCAAGTAAATCTTACTAAACTCAGTGGCCACACAACAGAAGACATGAGTGGAGGAGGGGTGGGGCCTCATGGGCTCCTCCCCCATCCATGATGAAATGTTGTCAGATGTAATCTTGTGCAGGACTTGCTGAGAAGAAGGGCTCCATGGGAGGAAGGGGATAAGGAAGGAAAATGGGGATGAAAATGTTTAAATTATCTGTCAACAGAGGCAGAAGCAGGTAGAAGATCGCTTAAGACTGTACTGTTTTGTCCACTTCCTGTAAAGTTGCAATAAAGGCTTTTTAAAGCTATGGATATAGCTCAGTGGTAGAGCATTTGCCCAGCACACACTGGGTTCCATGCCCAGCACTACAAAATAGATAAATGAACAGCACAAACTATAAGATAAAGGAACACACAACCCAATTTTATGTTGCTGATATCTAAACCCTGAATAACACAGAACACAAATGCCAAGACAGTGCATCTTCTGCACGAGACGGGGAAGACGTAGCAGTCAGGCAGCCTTGCAGACACGTTTGATCTCCAGAGCTGCAAAAGAATGCACTCAGGTTTTAATGCGCATGCTTGGTTACCTGGAACAGTGGCAAAGGGAACTAGAGCATCTCACCTCCGTTGATTTCCACTTCTTCATCTTGAGTGGATGAGAGTCCTTGGCCAGAGAGGGTCCAGCAGGCGAGGGGATGTCCTGGCACTGTTCCAGCCTCAGCCTGGCCTTGGAGGTGTTTTCTGCCAACAACATAAAGCTCAGGTTTTACTTTGGGGAAAAAAAGGGTTATTTTTTTATTTGTATATAACTTTAATTACTTCTGAAGATTAATTCTGCCTATTAAATATACACCACACACCAACATCCACCTCTGAGGATGCACTGCTTTACAACATTAGCAAGCCCAGAGGGGTCCAAACTCTATTTGAAGTCCATGGCCCTGTCTTATCTCAGCAATTCTGTTATAGTTTGTTATCTGAAGTATTTTTAAAATAATGTAAAATGTAGTGGTGGCTATAGTGTAACACACAGCAACATATAACAAACTAGAACTTCAAAAGGTAAAAACCATTCAGAGGGAATTTCAGCACTGCAAGAAGGATGACCATAATTATTAGAATACTTAAGGAGTCATTATCCTGCAAAGTGAATTTCATGTGTTCTGTGTCGGAGGAACAGATCAGAAATGTGTAGATTATTTGAGGAGGCAAATAAGCCTTTAACGGAAAACAAAAATTTTAAGCATAAAAGAGAAAATATACCAGATAAACTGGTATCTGTTTGTTTATTACATTTGGCATTTTTTCAGTTTAATATGCTTTGCCTTCCTGGATTAGTTACTGTCTATTAGTACCAGCTCTAAAGGTGAACCTTTAGGCGAGGATGCAGCTCAGCTGTATAGCATTCCCCCAGCATACATGAACACTAAAAAAGGAAATGTCTGAAAGTATTAAAGCTACTCCATCTTGGCATGCTATGGTAGACAATAAGAGCTATAAGACAGCTGTCTTCATATTGGTGTCTGCACACTTGTGGGGAAACATAAGTACCCCCCAGGGGCTAAGATCACACTGATCTTTTTATTTTATTTTATTTTATTTTGTTTTGTTTTTCGAGACAGGGTTTCTCCATGTAGTTCTGGTGCCTGTCCTGGATCTCGCTCTGTAAACCAGGCTGGCCTTGAACTCACAGAGATCCGCCTGCCTCTGCCTCCCGAGTGCTGGGGTTAAAGGCGTGCGCCAGCACCGCCCGGCCACACTGACCTTTTTAAAGGAATCAGTTTCCAGCTCTGCAACATCTGCAGATCTTTCTTCCAAAAGCCCATCTGCCGGGGAGGGCTTGGCCAGCTCTCTCCTCTTTGCCATTCATCATCTCCCCTACTTCACAAAGCAAAGACACATCATCCATCCACTTTGTGAATGAGTCTTCTTCCCCAAACATAAGGTGCCAATAGCAGAAACAGCAAAAACAGCAAGCCACTTCAAGACAGGGAAAGCCCAGTATATCGTCCCATACATAGTCTTTTGAAGGCAAAGTAATGGCGATATGGGATACTTACACTGGTCCAAACCAGGCCACCTGATATTCAGAAAAACTGTATCACAGCGTGGAGCAGCAGGACAGGTGACCAATTTCATTTAACATCCACATGATTTCCATCCCCAACTATGGTCAAAGAACACATCACTCCTAAGGAAGATTCCCCTGAGAGCAGAGTAATGAAAGCCTGTGTGTATGGGGGGTGGGCATCTTTATGTTATCCATGCAACAGTTCACAAGGCTCCAAGCCTGAGCCAGTCACCTTAGGAAAGGATTTAGGAGTCCTATGGCAGCATGGTGGTGTATACCTGAAATCCTAGCATTGAGGAGGCAGGGGCAGGAGGATCCTGAGGTCAGGGTCAGTATCTGCTACATACAGATTCTAAGGCCAGACTGGGCTCCATGAGATACCAGCCTAAGTATTTCATATTGCCATTACTTTGCCTTCAATGGGGCAAAATAATGGCAAGCAAGATGGCTTAGCAGGTAAAGGCACTACATGTTGTTCTCTGACCTTCATTCTCATGCTATGATATGTATGGGCACACATACACATGCACTTATGCACCCAAAATAAGTAAATAAAATATAATAATTATAAAAGATGTAGAGATTTGAAGGTTGTCTTAGTTGGGGTTTCTACTGCTATGAAGAAACACCATGACCACAGCAACTCTTATAAAAGAAAAACATTTAATTGGGGCTGGCTTACAGTTCAGAAGTTTACTCCACTTTCATCATGGCAGCATGCAGGCAGACACGGTGCTGGAGAAGTTCTACATCTTGATTCACAGGCAGCAGAAGTAGACTATGTACCATACTGGATGTAGCTTGAGCATATGAGACCTCAAAGCCTGCCTCCACAGTGACACACCTCCTTCAACAAGGCCACACTTACTCTAACACCTCCTAATACGTCCCAAGCATTCAAACACAAGAGTCTATGGGGGCCATTCCTATTCAAACCAATACAAAGGAAATAGGATAAATGTTTATATTTATTAGAATAAATAAGACATTTTATGGAGAAAAGGACACTTGAAATCCAATTCAATTTATTGTTTTCACAGTGAGGGTTGCATTTGCCAAGTAGATTATATGGTAGATATTTTCCAAAAGTTGCATAAACCAAATCTGCTGTTATGAAGAACTGAAAACATTTCAAGTATAAACTATAAAATCAGCTTCTGAAAAACACATTACACCGACAGTTATAAGGTAGTTCGTATTTTCATTTCCCTGCAAGTTTTGATTATGTTAGCTTAGAGAAAAGTTTAATTAATAGTTGATAAATTTTAGTAAAGTGTTTTTTTTTGTATTATTCCTAGAAATTGAAAAAGTAAATTACTGCTAATGACTGTTTAGAAAAATCTTTCCCCAAACAATGTGTTCCCAACTCTTTGCTTTCAAAAGCATGGAAGAAAAGACCTCATCAAGTGACAGTTGACAAGAGATAGGAAATATTTCTATAATAAGTCACTAGGTAATTGTTGGCACATTACTTGGAAGGAATTCACAGGACTGATTGACAGTGCTACAATAAAGTTCCTTCTATCCTGGCTATGATTTATGTGAACAAGTTTTCACAGTCCTTATATCTATAAAAATCATGAAATAAAATGGGTATTGTGACATGCTTACAGCGAGCAATGAGTGGTACTCATATGTGGGTGAATGGTCCCTCTTAGCTCATAAAAGCATGTGCTTCCAATTAAGTTAGATTCTTTATGTGTGATAAGTACTTATAAGAATGTATTATGAATTCAGTGGTTTTGATAGATTGTGTACTAGAAGGCATTCTAGCCTGGCATGATGGCTGCATGTCTGTATGCCCACTCTTGGGGCAGAGACAGGGGAATGGCTAAGCTTGAAGTCAGCCTGGATATTCAGCCTGGGCTCTATGGTGAGATTCGGCTTCAAAAAACACAATTTATTCATGTATTTGGTATTTTAAAAAGACTTTCAAGCATGAAAACACTACATATAATGATAAGACTCAGTGAGGGATATGAAACCAATTCTGACTTCACTGAGAGAAAGGACTGACACAGAGTTTCCATGGTTCCAGACCCTGTGTTTTAAGTGAATGACTGCAGGTCTCAATCCTAATGGTCCTTACACTCCTTAAGACCTGCGAGGGAGTGGGGAGAGCAGGCAGAGGTTAAGAGCATGTACTGCTATTGCAGAAGAGCTGAGTTTGGTTGTCAGCACCCACATCGGGTGTCAGCCTGGAACTCCAGCTGCAGAGGAACTAAACCCTCTTCTGGTCTCCACTAGCACTCACTCATGTGCACAAACCCACACAGAGACACACATATAGACATACACATAATTAAAAATAAAAATAAAAAAGTGACAACATATATGGGGTGTAATTTTCTTCTCCTCTCCCTCTCTTTTTGGTACTGTACATTGAACTGGGTATTATGCATGCTAGGCAAGAACTCTTTGTATTTTATTTTGAAACAGTCTCATTTGTAGTTCAGGCTGGCCTTGAACTCATGATGTCCTTGCCTCAGCCTCCTAAGTGGCTGAAATTACAGACATCTTAGTTAGGGTTTCTATTGCTATGAAGAGACACCATGACCACAGTAACTCTTATGAAGAAAAACATTTAATTGTGGCTGGCTTACAGTTCAGAGGTTTAGTCCATTATCGTGACAGGACATGGCAGTGTGCAAGCAGACATGGTGCTGGAGAAGGAGCTGAGAGTTCTACATCTTGATCCGCAGACAGCAGAAGGAGTCCGTGTTCCACACTGGGCATAGCTTGAGCATAGGAGGCCTCCAAGTCCATTCCCACAGTGACACATTTCCTCCAACAAGGCCACACCTACTCCAACAAAGCCACACCTCCTAATAATGTCACTCCCTACAGAGACCATTTTCTTTCAAACCTCAACAGTTATATGCCATCCTGCTAGACTTGTCTTCTTTTATGTCTATATTTATAACATGCCAGACTTTATAGTTATTTACTCAAAATAACCCAAAATTCAAGCCCCCAAATTTGCGAGATATATGTAAGTTTGAGATCATACAAGAAAAATGCCTTAGAAGCAATAGGTCTGCATGAGATAGGCTCTGCCTTCAAGTCCACAGCCTGACGGGAAGTTAAGCCCCACACATAGACAGGTTGATGGGGAAGAACTGACTTCCCTAACTAACTACAGAGCAGCCTTGGGGGGGGGGATTCGAAGGAGCTTTGAGGGGTGGTATGCATCCCAGTAAACACAGAAGTCAGAAATCATTTCTGGCAGATGGAGCCTCTTGGGCAGAAGGCACAAGGACATTGGTGCCAGATCCTG
Organism: Peromyscus eremicus; assembly: GCF_949786415.1. NCBI lineage: Eukaryota > Metazoa > Chordata > Mammalia > Rodentia > Cricetidae > Peromyscus > Peromyscus eremicus. Next base: position 22,631,016 of record NC_081436.1, on the reverse strand, counting down.
AAGAAATACCGAGGACTTTGCATTTACATTTGTACTTTTCATTTTGTTGTAGCATTACATGAAGATGAGTAATTAAAATGGACTTAGTTTTGACTTGGACACTTTCTAATTAATCCTGGCAAACAGTGGGGACTCGGAGCTTCCATCATCTCTCCGCTTTCCTTAGGTTTAATCAGGAACTATAATGATTGCTCTTTCAGTATTCAGCAGCAAAATTATCTCTGAAATGACATGGGTGCAGGCTTTTGACAGCACAGGGGTAGATTAATAAGCATTTCAGAAGGTCCCTTCTGAGGAAACTGTGAGAGAAGTCAAGCACAGAACGACTCACGAAGGGAAAACCTCATGCACGTTTTGAGATGCACTCTGGCCCAGAATCACCCCTCTCATTTCACTTCTGTTCTGTAACCTTGACAACAAAACAACAAAAGAGGAGAAGGGGCTATCTGGCAGATCATAGCCCGTCATTAAGGGAAGTCGAGGCAGGAAGTCAAGCAGCTAGTCAGTCACATCATAGCCACAGTCGAGAGCAGAGAAAAGAAAGTACTCAACGCTCGTTGCTTGTACACAGCCAGCCTTCTTCACTCTTACACAGTTCCGAAGCCAAGCCAGGCCATGGCATTGCCCACACAAGGATGGGTCTTCCCACCTCAATAACAAGCAAGACAGTCCTTCACAGACATGCCCACAGGCCAACCTGGTCTGGACAGTCCCTCACCGAGACTCTCTTCCTAGGCGATTGTAGGTTGTGTCAGGCTGACAGTTCAAACTAGGCAACGCAGTGGCTAAAGTACTACAAAGCTGTCTATGGACAAGAAGAGAAGCAGCCGGTCTACAGAACGCCTACGGACATTCATGACCCTCCTTCCTTGGTATCAGGCAGCACACACTGGAAGGGAGGTGTGCTTCATTAGATTAGGTGAGCGGCTCAACACTGTGGCTGCAGAACTTGGTAGACTATCTGGAGAGGGAGGAGATCCTGTTGAGCCTGCAGCACTCAGATAATACCTCAAAGCAGAACTGATGGTCCCCATGACAGCTCTTAGACTAGATATGGAAGTGACAGGCTACAAGACATTATCAGTGCAACTGTGACTCTGGACCTGAGATGCCACGTAAACCAACAAATCCAAAATGCCCCCTAGCGTTAACAAACACTGTCATCATAGATCAACAGGGTCCTCTCAGTTGTGATTTAAGTAAACTTTTGTCAGTCACTCTGAGTTATTCTTCAGAACCAGGATGGTGGCATACACCATCTAAGGAGGCTAGAGGAGGGGGTGCTAAGACCCAACTCTGGAGGCCATTCTGGGCAGCACAGTGAGACTCAGTTTAAAAAAAAGTTTTTATAAAAAATAATCTATGTTAGAAAACACCCAGCTGCTGAAGCGATGGCTTAGTTGGTAAAGTATGTACTCCTGAGAACCTGAGGCGGGCTCTCCAGGGCCCACATGAAGAACCAGGTCCAGCAGTGTGCACTTAGGAATCCCAGCGTCTGGGAGGCCAGGAGAGGGGAGGGTCCCCAGAGTTCACCAGTCACCCAGCCTAACTGAATTAGTAAGGTCTAGGCTCAGTGAGAGACTATATTTCAAAAAATAAGGTAGAGAGTAATTGAGAAAGATACCCAAAATTGATCTCTGGCCTCTACACATGCACACTTTTATGCATAAATGCACACACATGAATACACACAAGAAAGAAAGATAGAAAAGAAAGGGAAGGGAAGGGGAGGGGAGGGGAGGAGAGGGGAGGGGAGGGAAGGGGAGGGGAGGGAAGGGAAGGAGAGGGGAGGGAAGGGAAGGAGAGGGGAGGGAAGGGAAGGAGAGGGGAGGGAAGAGAAGGGGAGGGGAGGGATGGGAAGGGAAGGGAAGGGAAGGGAAGGGAAGGGAAGGGAAGGGAAGGGAAGGGAAGGGAAGGGAAGGGAAGGGAAGGGAAGGGAAGGGAAGGGAAGGGAAGGGAAGGGAAGGGAAGGGAAGGGAAGAGAAGGGAAGAAGGACTCAGTGAACTGCTGAAGAACCAGGAAGATATAACGGCAGCGTCATGGTGATGGAGTTTCTTTGCAATTTTGCAGACTCACACATTTTTGGAATCTTGACTCTAGTTTCTCTCACTGTGTGGTCCAGGCTGGCTTCAAACCCACAGCAAATTTTCTGCTTCAGCCTCTTGCATGCAAGGATTACAGATGAGCCACCACACTCTGCTCAATTTCATCCTCTTGGAGCGTTATTACACTTGAATATTTTCAAGCAACTGATCTCTGTTCCACTTTTTAAACCTTCCATTTTCATCCTAATTTTAAACTCACAGAAAAGGTTCAGGAATAACACGAGGCTCTCGCGAGTTCACCACCCAAACTCAGCAGCCGTCAGCCCTTCCTGGCTCTGGTTCTCTCTTTTCTCTTTCATATTCACCTGTTACTACTGCCTTTCATTTCAATCTGGGGAGAAAGCTACTGTTGAGTTGCCTAGAAAACACCCTCTAAGTTATACGTCTATGAGGGGGTTCACCAGGAGGAGCTCTTCGTTCGGAACAAGGTCTGTGAGGAGTGAGGGAGGCAGGACTAGACGAGAGCAAGAGAGGACTCGGCAGATCCTTCTAGAAGCTGTCAAGCTAGATTCTCTTCACGGTTACTGCCATGAAGCAAGAGAGGTAGACCACCGCCAATCAGTGGGTACACACGTCCTCAGGTAAAGATGGTGCTCTCCTGCAGTGGGTACACACGTCTTCAGGTAGAGATGGTGCTCTCCTGCAGTGGGTACACACGTCCTCAGGTAGAGATGGTGCTCTCCTGCAGTGGGTACACACGTCCTCAGGTAGAGATGGTGCTCTCCTGCTATAAGGAGTTCCCAGAGAAGGACGGGGGAGGGGCTCAGTCACCATCTTCCCAGCAGCTGAGGGAAGGGGTACCTTGGAGGGAAAGCTCTGGACACCCCACTCCAGAGATACCCCTCTTTTGCTCTGTTGCCCTGCTTCTTGTTACCAGAGATGGGGTGTACAAATATTATATCTTTTCCTTGAAAGGTCAATTTGGGGTTTGCTGAGGAAAGGCCATTTTTAAGGGTGAGAAGAATAAAAAACAAGAAAGCACAGACAGTAGAAAGGTTTTTTGAAAAACTAAATAAAGTGGTTAGATAAGGAAGGGCCCGCTCTGATCACTGGAGACCTTTAGAGAGGGACTGAAGGCAATTTCATCTCAGTCTTCTGTCCACAAACACATGTGACCAGAGTCATGGCCACCAAGAGGTCTCGAGAACAATGGGAGAATCCACAAACTGCTAAACGCTCAGCTCCAGGGACAATGAAAAAGAATCAGCCACACCAAAGGAGGTTCCCGTGTTTAGTGGCTAACCCCTCAGTGGAGACAGCTGAGTGAACTGCAGTGGGGATCCCCAGGACCCAGGCTGGGGAAGAAGCTGGATGCTTGCCTGACATGTGAGAAGTCAGTAAGCACGTGGGAACACACACAGAGACATGCATGCACACAAGCATGCACACACACAGAGACATGCACACACACACACACACACACACACACACACACACACACACACACACACAAGATTTCCATAACTCAACATACAACAAAATAATGAGATATTTTTAAGACAAAACTAACTTTTAAAAGTAACAAAAAACCATTGATGTCTAGCCTGTCATCAGAGAGACTTCACCCAGCAACTGATGGAAACAGATGCGGAGACCCACAGCCCAACATTAGGTGGATCTTGGGGAATCCTGTGGAAGAGGGGGGGAGGATTGTAGGACTCAGTGGTGTCAAGGGCACCACAAGAAAACCTACAGAACCAACTAACGTGGGCTCATAGGGGCCCACAGAGACTAAACTGACAACCAGGTGCCTGCATGGGACTGACCTAGGCCCTCTGCATGTATGTTAGAGTTGTGTAACTAAGATCTTTGTGAGATTCCTAACGGCCTGGGTCCTGGGGACCCCACTGCAGTTCACTCAGCTGTCTCCACTGAGGGGTTAGCCACTAAACACGGGAACCTCCTTTTGTGTGGCTGGTTCTTTTTCATTGTCCCTGGAGCTGAGCATTTAGCAGTTTGTGGATTCTCCCATTGTTCTCGAGACCTCTTGGTGGCCATGACTCTGGTCACATGTGTTTGTGGACAGAAGCCTGAGATGAAATTGCCTTCAGTGCCTCTCTAAAGGTCTCCAGTGATAAGAGCGGGCCCTTCCTTATCTAACCACTTTATTTAGTTTTTCAAAAAACCTTTCTACTGTCTGTGCTTTCTTGTTTTTTATTCTTCTCACCCTTAAAAATGGCCTTTCCGCCGGGGCGGTGGTGGCGCACGCCTTTAATCCCAGCACTCGGGAGGCAGAGCCAGGCGGATCTCTGTGAGTTCGAGGCCAGCCTGGGCTACCAAGTGAGTTCCAGGAAAGGCGCAAAGCTACACAGAGAAACCCTGTCTCGAAAAACCAAAAAAAAAAAAAAAAAAAAAAAAAAAAAAAAAAAAAAAAAAAAAAATGGCCTTTCCTCAGCAAACCCCAAATTGACCTTTCAAGGAAAAGATATAATATTTGTACACCCCGTCTCTGGTAACAAGAAGCAGGGCAACAGAGCAAAAGAGGGGTATCTCTGGAGTGGGGTGTCCAGAGCTTTCCCTCCAAGGTACCCCTTCCCTCAGCTGCTGTGAGGCAGCTGTCTCTGAGTCTGTTGCCAGTTTGGGGGACCCATTCCTCCTGGATTGCCTCATCCAGCCTTAATAGAGAGGAGGTGCCTAGTCTCATTGTAACTTGATATACCATGGCTGATATCCATGTGAGGCCTGCCTGTATCTGAAAAGAAACAGTAGAGGAGAACTGGGAAGAGGGGAGGGAGGGGAAACTCTGATTAGGATGTAAAAACAAAAACAAATAAACACACAAAAAGTAACAAAAACCTTATATGGAAACAGATATAACTAAAAGTAATTAACTTTTAAAAGAAAGAAACTAAAATGGCTGATGGTCAAGAAGAGAAACAAGGCCCAGAAGCCTGTCTTCCCCAAACTCTGTATGGGAGCTGCGATGTCCAGATCTTGTGAGCATGCGCATGTCTGGAACCTGGAAACTCAATGGACAATGCTGCTCTTCTGCACTGCCCACCCACAAGAGTGGACATAGCTGCAGATGTGTGAAGACACTGCCACATTGAGAGCAGGAACAGCCAGCTTCACACTGAGTTGGGCAGATTATCTAAAGTGCAAGGCTATCTTCCTTGCCCTGTGGACCTAGGACACAAATCCCAAGTGGGCAGGATGGGCAAAACCCTTTACAAGAGACCAAGAAACAAAGCAGAGTCTGGGTGTTCTACAGAAGGCGTACAAGGCTTCAGCCCAGCTTTCCTCCGTTCTTCTGTACAGAAAGAAATACCCCCAAACTCTAACTTGGTGGAGAGAACAAGCTGGTCTCAGGTGTGATGGGAAGAGTGGAAAAGACTATAGGCCAAGTTCATTGCACTGTAGCTCTATCTGCTCATTTACCACAGGCTCCAATTCCACAGAGTCTACATTATCTTTACTTCAGGAAGCACATTTGCAAGGGAAGGGCTTAAATAAGACAGCCAAGATCACACCAAATCCAGGTCACATGGCTCCTTAACCAGAACTCATAGCCATGAGCATCACTGCCTTCAATAGGCATGTCTGACCTGTAGCCCACGGGCCACGTGCTTCCCAGAAGGGCTATGAGTGTGGCCCAATGTATTTGTAGATGACAATAGCATGTCAAAATGTCCAAAGGTTAGCCATCCTTAATGATGGTAAGTAAATAACCAGGCAAGTAAACAAATACATTCATCCCACAACAGGAAATGAGGCGGTGGGATGGAGAAGCAAGTGGATGAAGTCTTTCCTTCATAGCTGTTGTTGCTATCCTAACGCTGCAAGGCTGACATCATGAACTGTGCTTCCAGTTCGCTAGAAAATGTCTGCTGTGCCTATTTTTCTGTCCATCTCTCCCCACTTTATACTGATTAGTAGGAATTCTTTATGTACTCTGGACACTAATCCTTTTTCAATTATATGTGTTAGGAAATTTCCCATAGTCTTCTGATCTTTTTCTACTTTCTATATGGTGGGTTTTGATCTCAAAGTCTCCTACAGAAAAATCCACAGAAACCGATCAGAACAGTTGGTGCTGGAACAAACCAGACATATAGATGCATGGATCAGAACAGGCTGCTCAGAAATGAATCCACACGCTTATGGTCAGCTGAGCATCAACAGTGCCAAGAACACACATCGGGGAGAGGACAGATGGGTGCTTCAGTAAGAGGGGCTGCGAAAACCAGATATTCACATGCAGAAGAACGAACTAAGATCCCGACTTCACTACAGCACAAAAATCAACACACAAGCAGCAGGAGGAGCAAGGAGACACTTCCTCACACTGAACTGTTTCTGAGTCTGAGGCCAAAATCAAGGTGTCGGTCCAGCAGAATCCCCATGAAGAGTGAGGAAGAATTACTTCCAAGGTCATTCAGGTTTTGGTGAAATTAAACTCTCTCGGCTGAGGCCTCATTTCCTCGATAGCTGGTAACTGGGGCCTCCTGGCAGCTCCTAGAAACCACTTTTGTTCCTCACCCCTCATTCTCAGGTCAGCAGTGGTGTGCTATGTCCTTCTCCGAGTTGGAACCTCTCACTTTGTCCTCTGACACTGGCTGGAGAAAGTGCTATGCTTCTGAGAGTCCTGTGGTTAGATTAAGCCCACTTAAATAATTTTCCACCATATAACGTAGCAATTGGGGTAATTATCCACAGGTTCTACCCTTGTGGGGAGGAGATTAGATAGAAACACAGGACGCTGGGCTAACACAGAATACTGCCTACCACACAGCACTCACTCACTCACTCACTCCTTTGTTGTCGTGTTTATAATCCGCACTCTTTCTAGGACTAAGGGTATAGTTCTGAAGTGCGTGCTTGTGTATCATGGATGAGGCCTGGAGTTCAACCCCCAGAACCACAAAAGAGAAAAAAATAGTTTCTGTCTCTCTGGATAGCTCAGTGGGTTAAGGCACATGCCACCAAGCCAGAGTACCCAAGTTCAACCCCAGGGACTCACTTGGTGGAAGGAAGAATCTATTCTCATTTTCTCTGTTATGTCTAAAAAGAGTATTTCTCTATCCTAGTATTACAGAAAATACATTTTCCCAAATTTCCTTCTAAATATTTTAAATTTTTGCTTTTATACCTTTAAGTCCTTGATTTATCTACAATTTTTGTGTGCATGCAAGATTTGAGACAGAAACCTAATCTCATTTTCTTTAGTGTGTGTGTGTGTGTGGGATCTATTATTTATTGAGCAATTCATCCTTCCCCCATAAATCTGAAATTATGTCACTGTCAATTTATTAGGATTGCACAGTTATGCAGCTGTTTTCTGGGCACAGTGTTCTATCCCATTTGTATACACACCTGCCTGCCTCAATAACATGCTGTGATTACCATGTTTCTAGCCTTATTTAGGAAGTAAGCCCTTCATCTTATTTTTCTTTGGGAATGTTCAATTTTTCTCTTTTGAGATAGGCTCTCACTATGGGACTCAGGATCTTCATGCCTCAGTCTCCCAAGCATTGAAATTACAGATGTGATGTGAACTACCATGAACCACAGTTTGTTTGGGCTATTCTTGATGTGTGTGTGTGTGTGTGCGCGTGTGTGCGTGTGTGTGTGTGTGTGTGTGTGTGTACATGCACGCGTGCATGCACATGTGGGGCATGTATTATTCTTGACTTTTTGATTTTTCCAAATACATTTTATTATCAGCCCATCATGTTCAGTTTTAAAAATCCTTCTGGAAATTTTGATTGTAATTGCACTGAATCGGTAGTTCTCAATTGGAGGCAATTTTGGCCCACAGGGGACATCTGGCCATGTCTGCAGACGTTTTTGATTCTCACAGTAAAGAATGTACCAATATCATCTGGGCATGGGGGACAAGGAGAATATCTACAATGTACAACAATCATAAGAGAATCAACCTGATCAAAATAACAGTGGTACCAAGATAGAAAAACCCTCACCAACTCTTCAATTTGGAGACAACTGACATCCTTATATTATTCCAATAAACACGGCATATTTCCCCATTTACACAGGTCTTCCTTAATGTATTTCAATTACTCATTATAATCCACAATGTACTGATCTCATATATTCTAAGATTTGTTCCTAAGTAATCATGATTTTTAAATTGTAAATGGTATCTTTAAAAATATGTGTATTTGGCCATCTATAAAGGTACCTGCCACCAAGACTGACAGCCTGAATTAATTCCTGAAACCCACATGGTAAAAGGAAAAAACTGATCCCCAAAAGCATTCCTCTGTCTGACCACTAGATGTACACCATGTCCATACATATTGGGACTGGAAAGATGGCTCAGTGTTTAAGAGTACTAACTGCTCTACCAGAGGACTGGGGTTCAATTCCCATCACTCACATGGCAGTCTACAAATGTCTGTAACAACAGTTCCAGGGAATCTGATGCCTTCCTCTAGCCTCTGTGAGAATCGGACAAATGTGGTACACACATACACACACACACACACACACACACACACACACACACACACACACACAGAAACATACAGACACAGACACACACACACACACACACACACGTAAGTTTTTAAAAAATATTCATCATTCATGACTGGCTGGTGGAATACACTAGATAGATTTTTTGTTTTTATTATTTTTGTTTGATATTTCATATATTTTGATGTTGCAACTACCATCTTACCAAAGCTCTTATTTTTGTTTGTCTTTTATAGACCTTTTCTAGTTTTCTACATGGAGAGGTTTGTTTCTTCATGTATTTAACTTCTTGCTTGTGTATGCATGTGTGTTTGTGTGTGTCGCTCACCTATGGATGTGTGTGTACCACATTATGCACATGTACGTGGTGACTACAGGTCTATATTGGAATTTCTTCCTCAATCACTTTACACCTTTTGGAGACAAGGTCTCTCACTGAAGCTGGAGCTCACTGATTCAGCCACACAGGCTGCCTTGGAGCCTCGGGAGGCCCCTCTCCTGTCTCTGCCTCCCCAGTGCTGGGGTTACAGGTGTGTGGCAAGCACTTTACCATTTCCAGTGAACGCTTGAACTTCTGTTGTTTGCTGTGATGGCTGAACCCCCAACACAAAGCCAAGGTAGCAGGAAGGATGGGAGTTACTCTCTCTGCTCTACCCTAAAGAAATACTTTTACAGCAAATGTATATAAATTTTTCATGTCTATTTTTTCTTGTGTTCAAATTTAATCGCATTTTTTTGTCAGAAAAACTGGTTTGCATGATACAGGTTTCTTGAAATATCTAATTCTAAATATCTAGATTAAATATCTAGATATCTAAATATCTCATTCCACCTATAGATAATTCCAAGGTATGTCTAGAAATTGTACCATGACAATAGTTCAGTATCCTTTGGCAACCCTACCAAAGTTTGCTTCCCACTCTTTGAAGTTACTTTACTAGAAATATTTACACTTAAAAGCTTTTTATCTTCCTGGGGAATTGAACATTTTTCCATTACCTTTCTTACTCTGTTCGGTCAGATCTTACTATAACTATACTGGTTTGAATTGTTTTGCATTCATTTATTATTTCGTGTGTGTGTGTGTGTGTGTGTGTGTGTGTGTGTGTGTGTGTGTGTGTGTGAGACTGCATGGATGTGGAGATCAGAGACAACTTTCAGGAATTGGTTCTCTCCTTCTACATTGTAGGTTCTGGTCACCAGGCTTAGTGACAGGCACTTTTTCTCACTGAGCCATCTCAATGGCCCCTGCGTTTCATCACCACTATTATTTTAGTTAGTTAATGATATCTCTTTCTATCCATCTGCTTTCACCCTCAGTGTGAACTTAGATCACAGCATATGTCTGGATTTCTTTGCTCTCATCTGATAGTCTCTGCCTTCAAATAGGAGTTCCATCTGCTGATGTCTGTCTTGATTAATATATCCAAGCTTAATTGTATCAGTTTACTTTTTAAATTTCTACTCAATTTAATGTATGCTTCTTCCATTTGTAAAGGTTTTAATTTTTTCTTATTATATATATATATATATATATATTTTTACTTGTGGGAGTTTGTGCATTCTCTTTCTGTTTGGAACTTGTACTAGAAAGCTTATCACACACACTCACTTGTGAAGGAAGGTTTGGAGTCAGATATTCTCAACTCTCAGAACAACGCAAGGCCCTTTAGAGCCAGTTACCTTTAACGTATGTGCCACAGCCACCCACTATTTCAGATTTTTTTTTGAGGTAGGTTCTCACCCTAGCCCAGGCTAGCCTCAAACTTTTGGCAATCTTCTTGCCTCGGCCTCCCAAGTGCTGGGACTCAGCTGTCATTTTTAACTAAAAAGTTAATCAATATTATTTTATACTGAAAATATTTAATTCTGTATACATGTTTACCATTCATTCATCATTCTCTTTTTTTCCAACCTTGCTTCTGAAATAATTACTTTTCTTTTTTGACATATAATTTGTGAAAGTTTTCTTTTTTTAATTTTTCCAAGTTCTTTTAAAAAATTCATCCACTTAGTCCTTATAATTTCTTTAAAACTGATTGTGTGTGATTCTATCCATTACTTATATATATACTTATATATATGTTTAAATACGTGTCTGTGCAGTGTTCTGTATCTGACCATCCTTAGGGGACTGAGGTGTCCCTTGCTTATTGTGGTGATGCTGGCCTGTCAGCTCACTGCTTGACTTCACCTGTGAAAATCCCAGGGACTCACTGGTGACCCGAGGTGGCTTTTCTCTGCAGAGAACTGCAAGACCCACACCAGCTCCTGTTGATGGCCTGCATTCAGTGCTTCTCACATTCCTGGGAAGGCACCCAAGACTCTCCTTCTCCATACCTAAGGCCCAGAGAACTCATTGTTTTAACCAATGATATCACAAGTGAGTCAGTCCCTAAAGGACCACTGGTACCAACTCCCAGTCCTGCTGACTTCAGCTCACACATCCTCTCCTTACTTTATTAACGTTTGGAAGAAAAGGTTCTTGGGGATTCCCATGGTTCTGTGGGGACAGTGAATTCTCGCACATCCTTTATGGCCACTGGTGATCATGCAACAGGAGGGCCTCTAGAGTTATTGCTAGAAGCAGACATTTTAAAAAAACTTATCATAAATTAGCATATATCGGGTTGGTGCACAACTATAATTTCAGAACTTGGGAAACTGAGACAGGAGGACTGATTTCAAGGTAAGCAGTCTACACAGTGAGACTGGGCTCCTCTTCTCCACAAAAGAAAAAAAAAAGGCCCTCCTCTCAAGCTGTCCATAGGTCTTGGTAATCACTCTATGTGTATGTATGCCTAGAACTATGTTCATCAAGTACTGATGACTACTTAGGATTGTCAGAAGTGACCAGATCTTTACAATGAGCCTGTGTCATTTTACAGGAACAGAGTAACTTTCTCAAAACAAAAACCAAAGAAAGGCAGACTGGAAGTCAGTATTCTTAGTAAAATCTGTTGGTTTGGGAAGGCAGGATATAGATGATAGGGTTTTATGTTTACCTTTAAAATGGCAAAGTTCACTGGCAGGCCTCATCAGCGTAAGTGTTCCAGTGGCACTCAGTGTGTGTCATGAGACCCCTCATCTGTGGTATGTAAGCTGAGGTGAGCAAGCCTGACTCTCCATCAAGGTTGTCAGTACAGACGGTGGCATCCATGGCTCTGGAGGTGACTATAAGGCCAGCATGAGGACAGCAGTGTAACTGACTCCACAGCCATCATGTATCATTTGCACAAGAATGCTTTCAAGGCATATGATGCTATTACTTCCCCCACTGCCCAGAGGAATCCTCCCTGAGTACAGAGGAAACTGTACTACAAAGACAACACCTCCCAGAGAGCTCAGGTGTCAGCGTGGGTAACAATGCTTCTAGAGAGAGGGACCCTGAGCGACCCGCAGAGCCAGGGCTGGGTTGGGGATGCTCTCTGCAGCCTGCTGCTTGCCATCACTCAGCAATTAGCCTTTAGTGCATCACTTCTTCAAAAATCAAAATCTTCCAAACAAAAACCACCCAAGCAATTGACGAGAATTAAACTTAGGGGAAACATCCAAGAGTAGGAATAAAAAACAAGACGTGGTGATGTGTAAAAGCTTCTTCTGAGTGCTCTTTTCCCTTGCTAATTTACCTCGAAGCAGTCAGAGCAGCTGTTTCAAGCTCTAGGCTTTCTAGTGATGCTCTCAATTTCACATCTCGCTGTAACTAAATAAGGCAGAGACATCTTTAAACTCCCGTGGATGGAAATTTACCTGCACGATGCCATTGCCTACCTCTCTTTGCTCAAACCCAGATGTGGGAGTCAGTTTCAGTTTCTCCCTTTCTTTTCCAGCATGATATCCATTTAGTCTGTTGCCTCTCTTTATGCGGTGCTGTCTTCAAACATGACTGTCCCCTCATCTCTCCCGCCCAGAGCAGGTCCTGTGCCCAGACTGAAACAATTATCCCTCGCAGTCTCCCTACAACCCACATCTCCTCCATTTCCCCACAAAGCAGTAAGAATTATCTCCCCCAAACAGCTGTTTTTTGTAATAAGAAAGCAAAGTTCTGTGACTAAGCTAAACACCCCTCCTGTTCAAGACCTGAACTGCTTCCTAGGTACAAGTTCTAGCAAATTGAAATTTCCAAATACCATTTATTATGCCCTTTGTTAATTGCTCGGAAAACTTTCAAGTATCTGCCCACATGTCTCTGCATATTCAAGTTCAGTTTCTATTCCATTTAGTACACAAGCAGGTCTCACACGTTGAATCCACCTTCTGCTTGTACTCTTCCCCACTGTGGCTAAGATTATGTTACTTTCTCCTCTACATATTCTCCCCTCCTTCTTCTGACTTCTTTCTAAATAAACACAGTTGACATACAGCTATCCAATCTCCCTTGCGACTAGGAGTGTCCATGTGGCTAAGTGATAGGCCACATGTAAGCCAAAATGTTAGATGTGGCGGCTTAGCAGGATGAAGCATTCATACCTTCAACACATCTTTCTTCCTACTAGCTAGAAGGCAGATGTGGCGGCTGGCACTCAGGTAGCTATGCATCATGAGTTTGGTATAGCAATGAGACAGACAGAACCTGAAGCAGTTGACATCATAGGAAGCCCTATCAGTTCTCAAACACTTATTCTGCAGTACTCTAGAAGGAAAGAACCACCTCCCCCCACGTTAAAGCTAGAATTTCCGCGGCTCCTGCTAATGCTCGAGACTTGTCACTACCCATGATAGAAGCATCTCTCCATCTCTGTGTTTCCATTTGCTACTTCCCTGTCTCACTAAAGAGGCTCCTGCCCAATTATTTTTCTTTTCTTCATTCTTATCCCAAAATGTCTGCTTTATTTCTTCTTTTCAAGTATAGCTTGAGATCCAACACTTTCATGGAAATGGTGACTATGGAAATGATACTACAGCTAAACTTACTCAACCCAGTTGCTCTTTTCTAGACATAAATGCATACATCTATGTATTTAGTACAGACATCTATGTATCTAGCACAGAAAGAAAGACAATTTGACCGAGTTTCTATTAACAGGGCTCCAGCAGCTTCAGCATCTGAACATGCACTTCAAGCAGTACTCCTGACAGCCTCCCTTCTGGAGCCCGTTGTTGTGAAGCCGACTCGAGAGCACGGTTTATCTCACGATGTCACTTCCATGACAGCAGAAACATGGGGTTTGCCCACCCTGCCTAGTGCAGTGCCTGGAAGACAGCAGGGCCACTCTCTATGTGTGCCACTACGTACATTGTAACAAAGCTCCGGGACTTTTTCCCTTTGAGGCCAGGTCCAGTTGAGTGGCACAGGCTAGCCTCAAACTCTCAATTCTCCTGATTGGGCCCCTGAGTACTAGGGTCTCAGCTGTGGGCCACTGTGCCTTGGGTTCATGACAGAAAAAAAAATCAAGTCATTCAGAGCTCTTCCTAGTGATTGAGATGTGTCATAACACTGGAAGATGCCACTTGGTTTTACAAACAACTTACTCTATGACTACAAAGTAACAAACTGGAATTTCTTGTGTACCTCAAAAACATGGCTCAGAGATGAGTTACTTTTGCAGTGACTCAGGGACTCACTTTGTTAGCTGGCTGTCACTCAGGCTGTGTCTTGTTCAGGGCAGGAGCATGTGACCTTACTGCTCCTTCACCAGGCCACCGGCTTCAGCACTGCAGCTAGGTCTCTATTTAAATCCCCCCTCCAAAATGCTGTCCCACCCCATATCTGCCCCCACATAAAGTCATCCTGTCACTCTGTCTCTGACTACTTTCCCTTTTGGTAAGGATGAATTACCATCTGGCATGTCTTATGTTAATCTGTACATACGTGGCCCTAGGCTGGCCTCCGTCACATAAGCTCCATGGGGAAGGGAACTTTGGCTCCCACACCACTGCTGCTCCAAATTTCTTCTGGCCGTTCAAATTTCAAGAACAAAGCTCGAGAGAGAGCAAGTCAAGAAGTGGCAGGAAGGGCCTGGGAGACGGCTGCACTGGTAAAAGGCCAGCCATGCAAGCCTGAGGACCTATGAGGACTTACGACCTCTGTCCCACAGCTGGATGGAGGGCCAAAGGCCAACAGCCCAGAGCTGGACTCAGTAGTCAGCACCCAGATACCAAGTATGAGGAGTCCCAAAAGCCCTGTAAAAGGCCAGGTGCTGCAGCATAGTCTGTAACCCCAGTACTGTGTGGGGCGGAGACAAGTTGACCCCTGGAGCTCCCTGGACACCCACCCTACTTGAATCCGAGCGCTCCAGGTTCAGTGAGCTACCCTGTCTCAAAAAAACAAGGTGGGGCTTGATTGAGGAAGATACGGGCATTCACCTCTGGCTCCACATTCACATGTACTCCCAACATGCACACACTACATGAACATGTACATACGCCACACACACACACACACACACACACACACACACACACACACACACACACGGAAGAGCAAGAAAGAGGACGGAACACAGGAAGAGGATGAAGAAACTGAAGAGTCACAGCGGGGTACTGTGTTCTTCGTGTCCGCTGTGGAGGACTTCGTCCAAAATAAATGGGTCCCCTGACAAAGATGCTCCACCATTTCTAGAAGGATTTGGTGTTTGCTGTTATAATTACAAAGAACCCCCTTCTAACACCTTTTTTCATCTTGGCCCACAGGTACAAACTGAGCAAACCTTTAAGAATGCTTGACAAAGACAGGGAAGGATGATTTTAGGTTGGTTTGTGTTAATATTACTGCTGATATTTTGAAGTTTCTGTGCTTCACTGACAACTAGAATTCACTGCTCATACTGAAGTCCTGTAGGTCTTTTGGGTCTTGGTGGGTTTGGGCTGCTACCACCACCACAGGGTGGGCAACTCAAAAACAACAGAAATCGTTTCAAACAGCCCTGGAAGATGGGAAGTCTGCAATCAGGGTGTCTGCAAGATCAGGCCCTAAGAAGCCACCTCTTCCCACAGCAGGAGGGTGTGAGAGAGAGTTCTTTAGGGTCTCAGGGCTCAAATCCTGTCTGGGGGTTCTACCCCTGTGACCTAACCATCTCTCCGAGGCCTCGCCTCCAGCTGTCATCACATTGGGAATTACATTTCCACATGGGGTGGGCGCAAGCCTTTGGTCCATTGCCATAGACATAGCTGCTGAGACTAGGAAGTGATCTCTGAAAACCCCTGGGTGTACTTTCGGCCCTGAGTCTAGCTGCTTTTGAGAAGCAACTAAGTCAGATTTCATCCGTGTCCTTCTTTCCCTAACCGCCCCTCTTTATGCACAGCTCATCAGTGGGTGCTGGAGAAGCTATGGCAAGATGACATTCTTTGATGAGTCAACAAGATTAATCGGAAAGATCATTCTATTTCCCTGATAGCATTATATCTCCTCCCACCCTTGTTTTTAGAGTTCAGTAACACAGAGTTCAAGTTTTAAGCAAAGGAAAGCCTTACAAATAATCATGCTAGAGTATTTAAATTATGTTAGAATCTTCAAACACATTTAAAGAAACATGCCCATGTACCCAGGCCCCTACTCTCAAAAAGTAAACCTCCTTCATATTTCAGTTAGGAAAAAAAAAATTAAACTGAATAAAGATGCCAAATAGGATAGCCACTAGGCTAACAGTTTTAGCTGAAAGCCATTTTATGTTAATGCAGAAGCAACACATTCCGAAAACATCCATACAAGTGTCTACTGAATATCCTCCTTCATCTTTGGTCCCTGCAGTATGAAGTCTGATCATGGAGTTGTCCTGCTGATGTGGTGTGGGTAATTTGGTGTGTGCCTGCCTGGTGTTTTATGTTTCTAGCTGTTCTCAACGGACACCTAGCATGTTTTAGGCCACTGCTTACAGTACGTACTTTTATTCCGTAGACTCGTAATTGTCAGGAGTGAATGCTTCTTCTCAGAGGTAAGGCTTTCTGGGATGAGGACAGAAGCACACGCTGCGGGTGAGTTCCCTGCGGCAGGTAATCTGTTGGGAAATGTCATGGAGTAGGAGATCCGCTGTCTTGTCCAACTCGCCACTTCCCTCTCTTTAAAAAGCAGCTGCTCATCCATCAGCAGAGTTATGATTTGCTTCGACCTCTCCCGGATATAGTGACCTGAAAAATAGCCAAGAATTTGCTTTAAAACAGATTAACACTATAATTAATTTTACTCTAAATAAAATTAAGGCAAAGTTAAAATGTAGCGAAGTGGGAAGACAAGCAGAAGACTGTTGATGAACACATTCCTCTCTGTATCCACTAAGCAAACAAATCATCAACACGTGATGAAATTGCATCTTCTCTGGCATTACACTTTTCATTTTAAATGCATTATTGGATTTTTCTTTGGAAAGCCGTCCATACTCTGCAATAAATCCACTAACACAGGCACACAGCAAAGGTTTGAGCATGAGGTCAGGGAGCTTGCTCAGTGGGTAAAATATTTGCTGTGGGAGCATGAGACTGAGTTCAGATCCCTAGAACACACATAAAGTCTAGGAGTGGCAGTGTATGCCTGGAAGCCCAGTGCTGGGGGACCTAGAAAGGAGGATCCGGAGACTCACTGATCGGCCAGTCTAACCAAGCTGGCAGGCTCCAGGTTCAGTGAGACATGCTGTCTCACAAAAGTAAGGTGGCAAGTGACTGAGGAAGACACCCGACAGCAACCTCTGGCCTCCACGAGCACCTACGCAGACGAGCAAGTGTGTACACAAAGGTTAGTTTCCCCACTTCCGTCTCTTTACCATTTCCTCCTTTCAGATTTCTTCTGCATCTGCTTCAAACTGTTCTAAACACCCTTAATTTCTGGTGGACACTCACAGGCCCTAACTGAAAAGGCCCACTGTGTGCTAAACCCACTCAGTGTCATGGAAGGCAGAAGTTGCTGGAACTTTAGCCCTTGGGGGTGATATCAGGCACTGTCTTTCTCTGGGAACAGGGGCACAGTTTAGATTTGGAGATGAGGAACTCGTATCTTCCCATTCTCAACTTCAGGAGCTCGCCTCCTCTCCTTTCTCCTCCACCAGAACCTCACCCTGCAGCCCTGAGCCTCTTGCCAACAACACAGAACTCTAGGCAGCTGTTGCTTCTTCCAGGAACTCTGCATGGCTGGATCCCTGACTCATCTGGTTTCTTCTCAGAGCAGCTTTCCTCCTGCTGCCCTCTGAAGAAGCCCCGCCCATCATCCTATGTCTCATCCTGCTCGGCTTCTTGGTGTGGCATCTGTCACTGCCTCCTATGACCGGTGTGTTCCCTTGTTTGCTTCCTCACCTAGAATATAGACCCCGTGAGAGAAGTCTCCTGCAGACACCGATGGCACACACCATATATTCAGTAAATATTTACTGAGGGAATGAATCAAGAAAGAAACATCATCAAAAAGTTTCCAATGCTCTCCTTGCTATGGTGTAAATGAAGCAGATTGCTGGAAGATGCTGGGAGCCAATTTACAACTTAGCTGCCTGAGAAAGTTGTTTGGCTTAAAATAGCCTCCTGCAATACCCTCAATTAGAAACTAGAAATTATGGGCTAGATTTGGAACATTGTACTTGGAGTCTGTGGGGATTGGTGGGACGTGGGGGCAGCCAACTGGCTCCACGTGGCAAGCAGGCACAGTGAGCAGCAAGCCAGCTGCACTGGTGGAAGCTTCCTCCTCAGAGCATCGGACTCCCCCAGGGGAGCAGAAAGAGCTTCAGGAAGGCCAGGCCATTGCATCTTAGCCAAAATAAGGAAGAAATCACCCGGAAATAGGCATCTCACTTAACTCTGCCTGCTTCCCCAGGCTCCCGTTCTTCCGCCCTCTGTACCAGCCTGGCCACTCTAAAGCACCACAGTGAAAAGTGAGGAAAGCCAGGAAGAGCCCTAGGTCTGTTTCCAGGAGGAGATAAACAAACAACAGCCATGGCAGGGCAGCATCCATTCACTTCTAAGCAATGTCTCCAAAAAGACACGAAGACGGACACAGTGCAAAACCAGAGCAGTCCAGGGAGACAAACTCAGGCAGCGACAGCTTCATGTCCGAAACAAGAAAGGAACAAGATTCACTCCATGCTCTGCAGTCTGAGGGCTCCCTCTTCTTCCTCTGAACTGAAAGAATCCCTGAGAATGACTGACTGATCGGTTTGAAGAAGTCACATGTGTTGTCATGACAGAGGGGTTGGGGGCTACAGTATGCAGCCCCCACTGGAAAAGCACAGCACAGGGCTGGGGAGATTGTTCAGTGGTTAGAAACACCGACTGTTCCTGCAGAGGACCCGGGTTCAGTTCCCAGCGTCCACATGGCAGCTCAAACCACGATAAACTCTAATTCCAGGGAATCCAGCACCCTCCCACTGGCCTCTGCGAGCACCAGGTCTGCACATGGCACACACACATACATGCAGGCAACACACACACACACACATAAAGATGATAAATATTTTTTGAAAAGAGAAGGACAACATGTGACAAAAATATTAATTAATAAAGACATAAAGATAATAAAGACCTAGAATGAGGGCAGGATCGATGTGGCAGAAAGAGGATCAGGCAGAGGGTCACCTTGGGGCATCCTCTCAAACACAAGGTAACAGACTGGGAGACGAGATCGCTAGGGCAGCTGTGAAGAGACCAGAGTCCAGACACATCACTTCTGCAGCCATTATCTTCTCTCAAACAGCTCAGGAAGTGTTCTGAGCACCGAGAACACAAGCAGGCAAAAGAGACAAGTGCACATGCGCACTCAGGTTCTTTCGGGTGAAACACCCAGGGAGGACTAAGAGGGTGATTTCAAGCCGAAGTAAGTTTTCTAAAGAAAGTATGGAAGGGTGACATGTTGGACACGAATGTGGGGGGGTGCAGTCATTGCAAGTCTTAGTGAGGAGGTTACTCAGGCCTCAGACTTGGCCATGTCCTCCTTCCAGCCATACCAAGAGCACTTTATGAGTTCTGCCACAGTTTGGAGTTGCCCATTTGATAGATGTCCTTCCACCAGACTCCAACATCCACAAAGGCCAGAACTACACTTGCTTGTCCCCAGAACACTTAACAAGTGTGTAGGATGGATGAGCACGGCAAGGAAACATTTCCCAAATGCTGGGGAAGGAGAGACTCAGAAGTCCTGGGCACTAAGGTCTGTAACTAGAAGAATGTGTGATAAGAGCTATAGAAAGACGTGTCTGCCTTAACAACACGTAGGAAACATGCTAACACTTCTGTCTCTTTCCTGAGCCACTACCCACCCAATCCACTCTTCTTCCTGTATTTCTTTTGTAGTGCATTGTACTAAGTGAGGAATATAAACATTTAATGCCTCCCCATGCAATAATCAGGTCTACCAACCAAATCCCCTAAATCTATCCTTCCTCTCCCTTAGTTCAGATGGTTTGTTGCTTATGGTAGCTTAAATTATTTACCTATTCATCTTCCTCCTAATCTACCTTCTAACAGGCCCCAAGGAGGCAGGGACAGGAAGAAAATGAGAAGCATCTCAACTTCAGTATATGACCAGGTTATTTCTGTATAAAAACAAAATCCCCTTCAGTCAGGGGCTGGGAGGGTACCTCAAGTGGAGCACCTGCTTAGCATCCTCAAGGTCCTGACTTCTGTCCACAGCACTGCAAAGACATACAGACAAAACAAGACCGCATCCATGGTGTTAGCAGAGTGAAGTCATGCTTCAAAGCACTGCTCTGCTCTACTCCAAACAGCCGGCAGTAACAGGCACTGTCAGTCTCAAAAAAAAAGGATTAAAAAAACCAACAACTCCACAGAGAAATACAAATGAGAAAGCCACATGTGTGGCTGAAGTCACAGGGCTGCTGGGCTCTTGATCTGGCAGCTAGGATTTCAGCAACTGAGGTGTCAGAGATCTAGACCTGCTCTCCCTTTGATAGGAGGGGTCTGTGTTTACAACAGACAGTGAGAGAGAGAGACAGCACTCACTGCTTTCTGGGATCTGTCCACTCATATCTATTTATTTGGACCTGGCAGCAGGGCCACATACATAGTCTAACACATGGAACTGAGGTAAGTTACCTCCTGGCTCAAGCCTGGGACTGTAACACCTTAGTTTTAACTGCAGGGCTCAAATTCCAAGTCACTTTGATAAGGTCTGTACTGGAGGCCAGAAGGGAACAGGGTAGATGAAATGAGCAGCTAACATGAAGGCCATGGGAGCATGCACAGCTGTAGGAAGAACCTCCTACTCAACGAGCCAGAAGCCATCACTCTAAACCACATTAGACAGTCAATAAGACTAATTCTGCTCCAGATGAAATGTGTCTATACGATCTTCTACAGAATCAATATCCTATAGGATTTTAAATTTTTCCTTAAAAGATTTTTAAATAAATCATTGAGAAATTAACACAGGGCAGGGAAGATGATCAGTATGTAAAAGTATGTTTCTTGCCCAAGCCTGACACCTGAGTTTGATCCCTGGAATCCACATAAAAAGTGAATTATGGTGGTTCACATCTGTAATCCAGTGCTCCCACAGTGAGATGGGAGGGAGGGTGGGGAGAATCAACTAGAAGCTCATGGTCCAGCTAGCACAGCATCACAGGATGATGGAAACAAGAGAGACCCTGCCTCAAACATGGTGCGAAGGAGGAACTGAATCCAGAAAGTTGTCTGACCTCCACATACATGCATGTGCGTGCGCGCACACACACACACACACACTTAAAAAATGCAAGACTCACATACATAAATAAGAACATGGAGTTATGAAACAAACAAAAATGAGCATAAATGAGAACAGATGGATCTGATGGGATCAAACAAGCATCCCAGCGTGGAACTACAGTGAAAATTGAGATTAAAATAAAAACAAAAACACCCTCAACATCTTAGACTCAAACAGCTGAAGAGAGACTGGTTGGAGGTAAACAGCACCAATGTATTCAAAGTACAACAGAGAGGCCACAAGAAAAAGAGTAATTAAAAGTCAGAAAGGACAGATAGTGAGACCCCAATATTCATCCAGAAGCTTCAAAGAAGAGAGTTAAAAAAGCAGTGTTCAGAAAGACAAGAACTGGGAATCACAGATGAGTCACAATCTGCAGATCTGGCCAAGAATCCCGGGCTGGGGAATCCACAGAGCCCAGGGGGAGAACCTCCACTATTATTTTACTAAACTGACGAAAGTTTCCAAATGCCTTCTACATTTATTAATCTATGCCCATAGATTAGTGCCGTTCTCAGAGCTCATCAGAAGCTTCTCGTGCAGAGGTGCACTGGTCGGGTGAGGAGAACAAGTGTCTTTGGAGGCTCGACCGTAAAGGAGACATCTGTCTCACACCCTCTCCTCCCAAGGGCCGTCACAGAAGAGGAGACCAGGAGAACAAAACCATACCTTCTCGACACAACAGGTGGACTCATGCACTCACAATAGTTGTGATTGCCTGACCAAGACCTGTGCAAGATCAAGCCACTCGATACCCGGCATGAAGGCGGGAAGAAAGCATGAGTCCTCCCCCCACCTGAAGAGCTGTGGACAGCTAATGGCTTCTGGAGGAGGAGAGTCAGTTTTCTTTAAGGGTGTGGTCCCTTGTAGGTAGACATTCTGGTGGAAGACCCAACACCTAGCACAATCTGGAATTAGCGGGCTACTAGAGAAAAAAAAGGAGCTGAAGTTGGGAAGGGAGTGACTGGAGGGTTCTGGGAGGAGTTTTTCAGTTTTGTTTGTTCCCCCTTTTTCCCCCCAAGACATGGTTTCTCTGTGTAGTCCTGGCTGTCCTGAATCTCGCTCTACAGACGAGGCTGGCCTCAAACTCACAGAGATCCGCCTGCCTCTGCCTCCCGAGCGCTGGGATTAAAGGTCTGTTCCACCACCGCCTAGCATCTGGGAGGAGTTAAGGGAAGGAGAAAAGGGTAAATATGATAAAAACACATTGTACGTATGTATAAAGTACTCAAAAATAATAGAATATTACATTAAAAATTGTCTTCTTCCAGGCATACTTGTGTATATCTGTAATCCCAGCACACAGGAAGCTGAGGCAAGAGGACCATGAGTTCAAGACTAGCCAGGGTGACACAGGAGACTGTCACAGTGAATCTGAAGGTGGACAATTGAGAAAGCTCAGTGGTAAAGGAGCTTGCTGCCAGCCTGGTGACCTAAGTTCTAGCCTGAGGACCCACATGGTGGAATTATAAAAATAACAAATTGATTATATGTATTTGGTGTGTGTATGTGCATGCCCCAAGGCCATGGTGTGAGTGTGGAGGACAAAGGACACCTTGCAGGAGTCAGTTCGCTCCTCCCACCATGTGGGGTCTGGGCTTGAACCCAGGTGATCAGGCTTGGTGGCAAGTGCTGTTACCCACTGAGCCAGCTCACCGCTACCACCCAAAAAAGTTCAATTCAAAAAATCCAAAGGCTCAACGATAGTGCCTGCAGCAAGCAAGAGGCCTTGGGTTCCATTCCCTGCACTACGAAAGGAGGGTGGGGGAAACCAACCACTGTGCAAAGCCAGGACCAACAAACCTATACCTAGAGCCACTGTAGGAAAATAGGAGAAGCACAGTGTAAGGTCCCCCAGATGTGGGGGGTGGGGAGAAAGAGAGAGAGACAGAGACAGAGAGAGACAGAGAGAGAGAGACAGAGACAGAGAGAGACAGAGAGAGACACAGAGAGAGAGAGAGAGAGAGAGAGAAGAGAGAGAGAGAGAGAGAGAGAGAGAGAGAGAGAGAGAGAGAAGAAATGTAACCATCACTTGATTTTTAGGTGAAGTCAATAGCAGGCCTATCTCCTTTAGCTGTAGGTAGGTGCTGCAGTGTTGAATTAAGCCAAGGCATTGATGTCCTGTATCTGGGCAACATTTTCCTTATTAAGAAAACTATGAATTATGGGGCTGGACAGATGGCTCAGTAGTTAGGAGCATTTACTCTTCCAGAGCACCAGGTTCCAGTCCCAGCAGCCACATGGCAGCTCACAACTGTCTGTAACTGCAGTTCAAGAAGATCACATGCCCTCTTCTGGCCTCTGCAGACACTGTATGCACACAGTGCACAGATATACATGCAGGCAAAACATGCAACTGTATGCACACAGTGCACAGATATACATGCAGGCAAAACATGCATACACATAAAATAATTATTTTCTTAAAAAGGAAAATTATTAGTGAGAAATAGTTGTCTAAATAACATCTTTCATGGTTAAGCCTACGTCAGTGGCGTGAGATCCCTTGGACTGTTAAAAACAAACCATACCAATCACTTTGGCTATAGTTTCCCACTGGGTGTCTAAGTCCATGTAGATGACCAAAATTAACCTGTTTGTTCTCTTGTCAAGGCCACTTGAGAATCTGGTCCTTGGGGTCAGGTGGCTTGGGAAGAGCCTCTGGCTCCTCTAGTTTCTTTCACAGTAGTTCAGCCTTTTGAGAGTAAGTCAAGGCCTTGCTGGACTGTGGCTTTGTTTGGAAACATGGACAAAGTTATTCCTCTGTGCCTACCCTCCTCTTTACAGAGTGGACACTGGTTAGTTTACTCAGTGGAGTCACCATACTTGGGATAAAGATTATCTTAGAAGCTGACAGTCCAGTCGCTTCTAGAGTTGAGGCCTTGGATTCGGCTGTGGGGTGAGAGCTGGGGTACCTTCTGCTCCCTGACTCATCAACCCCTTCTGCTTGAGTTCTAAGAAACACCTAACTCCAATGACACGTTCACATTTTCAGAGCTGATCTTCTGGGGTCCAGTGGTTGGATACTGAAAAATCAAATATGACTTGTGTACTATTTTTCTGTAGGGTTGAGAAGTGCTCTCCACAAGTAGGGAATTGGAATAATGTCTCTGGACAACATATCCAGATAATTCTGTAAGGGGATAATGGGAGCATTGTGAATCAGACAACCCTAAGAAAAATGAGGCATTTGAGCTAGCTCAGAATTATCATCAACCATCAAAACCGTGTTTCTGGGTACCACAATGGGAGTCCCTTTAGAACATCTGTCTTCTTGCCGAGAAAGTACCAAGGCAGTTGTCTCTTCTATAAATGAGACTGGGGAATTGTAGGTGACAGATTACAGTTCTATTAGTATTGTGTTATAAAGACAGTTGATGAAGAAAGGAAACTAGGAGGGAAAGTGGGCCAAGCCCTGAACTGGCTGAGACGCTTTGTTTACCTGGTGGAAATGTAACCAAGCAGAGCTGAAGACCCTCCAGGGGCTTCTTCGTCTTCACTGCCTTGGTTGTGAGTGAGGCTTAATGGCAGAGTAAGATGTGGTCCGGCTAGCTCCACCTTGAAGGGGGTTCTGGGGAGGAGTTACATAGGACGGTTCTCGGAGAAGGAAGCGATGAAGGTGAGGAATTGGACTCATAAAGAGGGCTTTGTTTAGGACTAAATGTTCCAAACAGCTCCTCCTTGATCAAATCATGGAGTTACATGTCCATGTGTCCTCGTGTATCCTATTTATCCTCCCTCATGCACCCAGCTCATCAGGAAGGAATCAGGGACTGGGAAACTGGAGAAATTCCCTTCCAAGTCCTGTAGTACCTCGGCTCAAGGTCTTCCTGTAGCACTACACTGCTAAGCCAGCCTCCCTACCTCTCCAGTAGCCCTGGCCTTGGGCCTCCCAGAGCAGGCAGGAAAACAATGTCAGGAGTATGTTCGAGCCTGCCAACAGAGTGCAGGGAAGATAAAGTGAAGGAGCAGAAGGCTGTAGAGTCTCTTGGTTCTCTTTTAGCCTTACACCCTTTCATTTTAATATCGGCCTTCCAAGAGTACTTGGGTTTTGTTGTTTTGTTTTTGAGACAGGGTTTCATATAGCCCAGACAGACCTGAAACTTGCTATGTAGCTGAGGCTAGCTTTGAACTCCTGATCCTTCTGCTTCCACATCCCAATACCTTAGCTTTACAGTGTGCTCTTTATACCAAGTATATGGCTCATGACTATCATCCCTGTACTCTCCACCTCATTTTTGGAGATAAGGTCTTTTACTAAACTTAGAGCTCACTGATTAGGCTAGACTGGCCGGCCAGTGAGTCCCAGGAATTACCCTCCTGTCTCCGCTTCAGTGCTGGGCCTACAGGCATATGCCACAAGGCCTGGCTTTTCTGTGTGGGTACTGGGAATTGACTCAGGTCCTCACGCCTGCACAACAAGCACCCTCCTCAAACTCTATTGGACACTTTTACTAGGACACATACACCTGTCTATTTACTTCAACTTGGGAGAATGACTTTACTTGATAAATCTCAGCTGTTTAATCTCTAAATCCCAAGAATCTGTCTACGGCATCAATTGGCCAGGTAGGTATAGGTGCGATAGTTTTATTAGCATTTCTTTTTGTGTACTGGGATCAAATTGAGGGCCTCACACACGCGGGCAATACTCTTCTACCACTGAGCCATATCCCCAGCCTAAATGCACTTACTGAAGTCCCATGCTCCTGCCTTGATTTTTAAAGTCCTCTCTTTGATATTAGAACATCTGAATGTTGACTGCCTGCCACTTAGCTCTTTGTTTTTTATACAATGCTGTTTAACACTAGATCATGCCTCACTATGTATGAATGAGTTTTCATAAAATTTGCAACTGCTAATTGAACTAGATAAATCTAAATTAAGTGAATCCCTAAATATTCTTGGCAGAATCTGAGAGGAAAGAATTAAGCAAATTTATAGAAAAAATCTCCAAACAAACAAACAAAAAATGGTCTCGGTCACTGGCACTAATGATCTGCAAACTTTAAAAGAAGTCACGAGCACCATTACCTCCCTCCGCCCCTTTACTGCAGATAATTTATGGCCTGAGTGTTCCCTGGGGACTAGTGTGCTGCCTAGGCTTCTTCAGTCTGGCTGTGCAGGTGTGGTGGGCTCATTAAGAAGTAGGCCAAGTGGAGGACTTAGTTAACATGGGAACATGCTCTCACAAGGGACCCAGCAGTGTGCGGCTTCCTGCTTGGAGAGAGATTTCCCCTCCAAGTCTTGTGACTCCAGCTTCCATCAAGTCTTCTCTAAGGGTGTTGGCACCTTGCTTCTAAATCTCTAGAACTGTGAGCTAACAGACTTCTTTTCTTTATAAAATTAGCTGCCTTTGGTATTTCATTGTAATAATAAAAATGGGATTATTCCCTCCATCTTCCTTTTATTCTTTTTCATACCATTATTTACAATGGTAATTTGAGATTATTATAAATAACGAAACAATTTTAAAAGATAATTTCCCCTGCCTACCCATATAGTCCCTTCTTTTGGGCCTGTAATAAGGAGTATGATGGACATGGGGACAGGGGCTAGGGCGGACAGAGGAGAACTGCATCCCTACCAGGACCACAGGCAAGGCCATCCTAGTGAACACTTGCACTGAGTTGTCTCAGTGAGAGCACATGTCCCAGGAAATGCTAATAATAAAAGACTCAGTCCTAACAGTAGCAGACTGATGGCTCTTCACGTGGCCAACTCTCAAACACGTCTCTAATCCTAACTACCGCTCTCTGAGCTCATTATGAAATCCATTTTACAAAAGAGAACAGTGCGGTTTACGGTGATGAAGAAACTCTGGCCAAAGTCAAAGTGTTGGTGAGTCAGAGAGCGGAGATGGGTTCTGTAAAAACGACAAGCGCGCACCTCCATCTCTTTGACTGACCTTGGCTTGTGATCCAGCGCTATTTTATTTGATGAGAATCCAAAGTGAGTAACTCTGTTGACACAGCACTGGCAACATTCGCCTGCTTGCTCTCTCTTTTCTGTTTGCTTTCTCTGTCATTGCTGGGCACAGTAAATAAGGAGTACAGTGGGAAGACTAAATAGGTGGGTGAAGGTCACATTTAACGCTAAATGAATTCAAGTCTTGCTTCTTGCTCTCACAATTACCAATCCAACTATATTTGTTAAAAGAAAACAAAAGGCTAAAACATGACACTGTGTTAAGTAAAGGTACTTTGTTTAAATGCACAGTGATAAAACTTAAAGTCACAGGTTCACGATGACCTGAAACCTATCATGTGTTTGTTAAAGGGAATCACTTGTTCATGGAAATGGCTGTTATAGGAATCTCATAACTTACCTGTGCTATGAGTGTACTCAGGGAGCCTGTGTTCATTGGCCCACCACCAGTGTACATCTACAACCGCATTTATTAGTCTGCAACCACACGTCAGGTGTACGCTGATGAAAGTTTTGACTAGTGCTGTCTGACAAGAGCAGGGGAAAGAAGAAAACATCGAGTCTGATCCACTCTGAAGCTAGATAGTTTTCCCCCACAGTGCTTAGCTGTTGCATCAAACTGGCTGGCAGGAGCCATCAGCTTTCTAAACCCCAAGTCTAGACTCCTCTGTTCTAGGAGCAATACTCCTGAACTGCAGTTCTTTGATTTTATAGCCTTGACTTGGCTAATCACATCTGAAGTAAATATTCCTGCATCTAAAAGACATTTTTCTTGCCTTTTTGGTAGTGAGCCTAGCCTTTAACAGCCAAGCCATCTTTCTGCTGTGCATGGTAGCATACTCCTTTAATCCCAGCACTCAGGAGGCAGAGGTGGGGGGAATCTCTGTGAGTTCAAGGCCAGCTGGATGTTCACAGTGAGTTGCAGAGCAGCCAGGGCTATGTAGAGAGACCCTGTCTTAAAAGAAAAAAGGTGGCCAGGCAGTGATGGTGCAAGCCTTAATCCCAGCGCTCAGGAGACAGAGGCAGGTAGATCTCTGTGATTTTGAGGCCAGCCTGGTCTACAAGGCCAGTTCCAGGACAACCAGGGATACACAGAGAAACCCTATCTCAAAACAAACAAACAAAAACAACAACAAAAAAAAGAAAGAAAAGAAAAGAAAAAAGGTATTTTCTTTCTTTCCTTGAACTTTTTGTAAACAGCTCAGGTCTTCTGAGTTACTTACAGTTGCTTGGAAAGGCTACAACCTTAGTTATGCCTTTCCCTCCTGCCCACACTGTGTTCCCTCTCTGTCTAAACCTTCAAGGAATCAAATACCTGGTGTTTCCTTTCCTTCTATGGGATTCTGAACCCAACCCCCACACACATAAGATATTTTAGTCATTTATAGCCTATGTGAATATAAATAAATGCATTACGCTTCTAGAATATTTGCTTCTACATTTTAATGTACAGCTGTGATCTAAGGCTTAAAAGGCTTAGTTTGTTTAAAATCTGGTGGGCAAGTCAGCAATTGGTGTGGCCTCATCACTCTGTTAGAAGACAGGATAGAGAAGCAGAAGTACCCTGCACATAAACCAGCCATGAATATGGATGTGAGCTGCCTCATTTCCTGAGTAAGAGGCTGAGGATGGGCCTGGAAAGTCAATATGGCAACGTTACTGAAGGATGCTACCTCCGGGAAAATGGTCTAACATAACTTTCTAATGACACTGAAATTTTATTCTTTTAAAATGTATCCCTTTTGGAAAAAAATGCCTTTCATTTAAATATGTGGATATACGCACAAAATGGCCTATGTAAATAAAAGCAACTGCAATTTCACAATTTCCTCACTCCAGAATAAAAAGGCACTTATCAACCTATAATGAACACATTTCCTAAAATCTAGTTTTATAAGAATACCATATTTGTATAAGCATATGTTTGATAGCATGAAAGTTTCACATTTCATTCAGCATTTTCCAAACAATGTTAATTAAGCTCATTCTAGAAGTTCAATAACACCTTGTTAAGTTCTTTTATAGGCTCAGTTATGAGAGAATGATTAGTACATTAACAGAATATGACTAAATGGTATCGGGACATGTGAGTTCTAATTGTGTTCAGTTTAATTAATGTGCAGCCTTACCTAAGTAGCTTACATCTCACTGAGCTTTAGTTTATTGTCTCTGTAAGAGATAATATTCTCAGCAGCCCCCTTCCCCACAGGGAGATGTTCTAAGGTGTCCAGTAGGTGCCTCAAGATATGGGTAGTCCCAACACTACAGCCCCTATGCTTTTCCTGCATTAAATACGCATCATGGTGATGTTTAGTTACAAATCAGGCACAGGAAATCTATCTCTTTCTGATGGAGAAAGGATGGGGTTAAAACTAGTTTTTTAAACATACCAGAGCATTCTATGTTTCTTAACAAGCTCTGTCCTCAGAGAAATGTGTTAAGTAGAGCTAATCTGATAGGATATGCTGAGTCTCACCACCAATCAGGGAGAAGAGAAACACCCAACCTCCATCTACTCTAACCATCCATGCCATTGAAAAGAGGACAGGAGGGATAAATGGAAAGCACATGTGAAATTCCCAGAGGCACAGGCTCACCAAAACACTGAGACCTAGTCACAAGACTGCCTCCTTCCCTTCCCGCGACAGCATGGGAGAAAAGCCTATTTTCCACAGTCCCTCCTGTCTGCTCATCAAGTCCAGTGATTGGAGAAAAATTACAAGACAGACTAAAAGGCAACAAGCATGGTCTGAAGAGACAGAGCAAGCATGAAAAGTACAGCCAGATCTGGCGGGGATGTTATAGTCACCACGAGATGACTGAGTGATGACTCAGTGATGACTGAGATGCTGAGGGCACTAATGGCGAACATAGACAGCGTGCAAATAATAGATAAGCAGAGGGATGGGAAAGCTAAGAGAACCAAAAAGAAAACACGAAGACGAAAAACACCAAAGAGAGTCTTTAATAGGCTGACTTCAGACAGGACATGGCTGAGAAAAGAACCTTCAAGTTTGAGAATATCTCAGTAGAAACCTAAAGAGAAACGCATGAAAAATAAACGGAATGGAACATCCACATCTGCAGGACAGCCATGAGGTAATGTATGTCAGTGGGAACTAAAGAAAGTGAGAGACAGAAGTTAACAGAACAAATCTGTGAAGCAATAGCCACTGAGAATTTCTCCCACATTAATGCCAGACTGCAGTTCAGGGAAGCTCAGAAAACGACCCTAGGCATATCATTTTAAAACCCCAGAAAATTAAAGACAAAGAAAGAGACCAGAAGGAAAAAAGCCTTTCCTATAAGAGAGCAAAGACAAGACTCATATTCACCATCTCCTCACAATCCATGCAAGCAAGAAAAGAATGGCGAGAAATATCAAAATTGTTAGAAGAAAAACCACCAGGCTAGAATTTTGTACCCTGTGAAATTGTCCTTCAAATGAGAAGGAGAAATACTGTCTCCAACCAAAACTAAGAGGTCTGCTATCAGAACTCCTGCCTTGCAAGGAATGTTCAAAGAAATTCTTTAATAGGAAGCAAAACAGCAAAGGCCAGAAACAGATCTTCACGAAAAAAGAAAGCACTGGAGTTGATGTAAGTAGAGGTAAAACGAAAATCTTTCTTTTCCTTATTCTTTATGACTACCACAATGGTTTGTTCAAAATAGTAATGGTAGGGCTGGATGTAGCTCAGGTGGGAGAGTGCTTACCCAGCATGTAGGGAGCTGGGTACCATCCCTAGCACATGGGTATGTACACCATACCATTGATACTTATTCAGAATTTCAATGGGCAACTGCTTTGAGTTATGAAAAAGCTGATTCTGTAATCACTCATTTGCTAGAAGTTATGGCCATCATGGGTATACCTGCACAAATTAAAACTGACAATGCTCCAGCATATGTCTCTGTTAAAATGAAACAGTTTTTTGCTTATTACAATATAAAGTATATTACAGGTATACCACATAATCCTACAGACCAAGCAGTAATAGAATGATCAAACAGAACTCTAAAGGATATGCTAAATAAACAGAAGGGGTAACAAAAACCCCCAGAAATAGACTGCATAATGCTCTGTTAACTTTGAGTTTTCTCAATGCTACTGAGAAAGGAACAACAGCTACAGAGAGACATCGGATAATAGAAAAAAACTACAGAATTAAATCAGCCTATATACTTTAAGAATGTGCTGACCTCAAAATGGAAACCAGGATATGTGTTATGTTGGGGACGAGGTTTTGCTTTTGTTTCTACAGGAGAAGATAAGCTGTGGATACCATCAAAATTGATAAAGGTTCAGTTTGAACAGAGAGACCTCTTAATTAGAAGAGGTGACAGTTCATCAACCAGCATGACCATCCAATTTAAACTAACTTATAGCATTAAAACATGCCTTTTCATTTAATCAGATAATAACTTGCCGAAAGGGAACCTCCCCAAAATTAGTCTTGAGGAAAGGTTTTTGTTTTTGTCTTTTAGGAGAATGGAGGCTAAGGAATCTGAAGAACACTGTACAAATAAGACATCTGAAGAAAAAGGACAAATCATCTGGAAAAAAATGTCCCAAGAAAAAGAGTAAAATGGCCTATTGGTATATCATTTATAAAATTTCATAAGTCTTCCTAAATGTTTGTTTCTGCTCTTCTCTAAAGAAATTTAGCACTATTGGTCTTCTTGTAGTCCCAGTTCAATTAAAATTTAAAGCTGACTTTGGAGTTGGAGAATGGCGCTCTCCTTCTTTAAACTCAAGCATGTTGTTAAAAGGAAAATGCAAACTCCCTGTATCATGCTAGAAGAAAGAGCCATCTTCTGATATGGGACAGGAGAAAAACCAAATTAATTAAGGGACTATTCTATTACTACTAATCTCAATTCTTTGATTCTATTCTGATTCTTTAAACTTTTCTTAAAGTATGAATTTTATATCAAAATTTATAAGATTTATATATATTAAACTTTGTTAAGATATTAATGGTCATATAGAGTACTAACTAATTCTAGAAAAAAGGCTTCAATTAGCTGCCTATACATGTCTTTGTATTCGAGTCTCTTATCAGTTTTCTGCAGGAAATCACAGCCAGGCCTAACATCAACTGAAGTCTCCAGGAAGAAGATGGGGCCCCAACAACAATAATTCCACATGGACAATAATAATACCAAAATTGCTCTGAGCACTTTGTAGCTTTGGACTACAAAGTGCTCAGAGCAATTCTGAGAGGGCTACCTGAGATGATCCAGTCTCAAAGACTACTTGAATAAAGACTTGAGATAAACCTTGAACTTTGGCATTATGCTCAAACTGGACAACAAAGGATATAGTTACCTTTCCTAGAATTTGACAATTAACCCAAAATTTTTCTTTTCAGAATAAAGATACCTTCGCCCATACCCAGCAGGAAGCAATTTTAAGAATATATGACGCCCACATTCCCAAAGAGGTGGTGTGGGGCAGGTGGTTTTTTGGTCTTTTAATGGTTTTTGGGTCTGGGAAAATTTTCATTGTTTAGGAGGGTTAGTTACAAATTGTTAAGGGTTAGGAAAAGGGCTAAGCAAAGGAGATTAGATTTAAGGTTCTTGTTTTTAAAAAAAGACAATTACTAGTTTTAAATACTTTACATTGGGTTGGATTTTTTTTATATTGTATACAAATTATATATATTGAGATTGATATTGTTAGAAAATGCCATACATATATTTCTAATCTTGTTCAAGATATTGTACTTATACCGTTCATTTAACAATGTAATGCAATTTGCTGATCCTTGAACGTTATTATTACCAACTATTAGGATATAAAAAAATGAAAGTTAGCAGTTAGACATTACAATCAAACTTATAGTTATATTAAGTATGTTTTCAAGATCAAGCAGATATATTTTAGATAGACAGGTCATCTTCAAACCCTTCAGAGATCTACAGAATATGGCATTTAAAATGTTTTAATAACTTAGAAAATTTTTTTTGTTATGACTATGAGACATATCAGCTCCTGCCAGTACCAATCTACTTCAGAGGAAAATATGGGCATTGAAGAAACTGCATATGGAGTTAACTTTCATTGTGACAAAAGTTAGCCACTGGACAACAAAGTATCCTCAAATCGACTGCTGACAAACAGGACAGACAGGACATGAAATGAAGGACTACTGATTCTTGCCAAGACAAATGTGGTTGTGGCTTTAACAACAGACATCCTCTGAGGCCAGGACAATATGGCACCATCCCTGAAGTGGCCTTCACAATTCGGGAAAAGGTACAGTGCCCTTTTCTTCAAAGGCAGCTAAACAGGCAGTGGACCGATGGCTTCTGATGTGCAGTGGAACAGCATCTGAAACAGTTATTCTTGAAGAGTAACTAAGCTCATGCCTCTCAATAGTAGACTGGCATTTAATAGAGGGATGTGGAGAAGAATGGGATGCTGAGATGAAGCCACACACACACACAGGCAAGAAGAATGGACAGCTGAATTCAAAAAACATCAACAATTTCCAGAATTTAAAATCCTGAATCATGACATGACACTAGTGGAATTCAGGTGTTTCTGGTACATGGACTGCTCTCACCAAATGTGAGGTCAAACTGTTGACCTTGTGTACATCCTACTTCACAAACGAGTCTGTCAGACACGCTGAGCCTATAGGCTGAAGATGATACCCAACACTGCGGAGAAACCTCGGGTGACTGTCCAGGCATGTGGAGGTCTGTATAGACAGGCAGTGACGAGGAGGTCATGTGGTTGGGTTTACAACCAATGAGAAGGCAGAACAGAAAGTCAATAAAAAAAGATACACAGGAAGTAGGCCTCTTTCTGAGGGGAAGGACGGCAGTGGCAGGAAGGGTAAGAAAGGGTTTTTAGTCTCAGCTCTTACTGCTGCTCTGACCTCTTGGGCTTTTAACTCTGCATTTGGCTGTGTTTCTTATTTAATAATAAGACTGTTACATCTACATTAGTCCAAAGTCATTCTCAGCTACATGGTGAGTCCAAGGCAGCCTGAGCTATGTGAGACCCCACTGTAATGATGGCAATAATCTGTGATGTAGTTGGAATGCATATATTCCAAACATATGGTTTCAAGATGAATGATGGCAACAATATAAGGGATGGGAAGGATAAATTAGAATTATTTTGTTATTATAAGATACTAGTACTACCCATGAGGTTGTGTAGCATGTATTAGTTAGCTCTCCCTAGCTGTAACAGATACCAACTTATAAAGAGAACAGGTTTATTTTGGGTCTCACTATTAGAAGTTTTAGGCATGATGAATGATTGGCCCTGTTGCTTGGGGCCTGGGATAAGGCAGCATGTGGACCTCATGGCTAAGACATGAAAGAGAAGGTGGGACTGGGGTTCTATAATACTTTGCAGAGTTGTGCCATCAATGACCAGGGACTTCCCACTAGGCTCTACCTCTTGAGAGATCCACTACCTACTCCACAATAGTGCTACCATCAAGGGACCAAGCCTTTCAGACACTTAACCAAATCATAGCATAGTGTTATTTAATAATGAGACCAGACTGGCTGTAAACATACACTAAAAACTCAAAGGTACATGAAAATGAGGGAAAAGGATGATAGGCCAAAGAAGAAGAGAAAATGAGGTCATATAAAACTACCAATTAAACCACAAAGAAGCAAGTAATTGATATACATGATGTCATGTGTTTACACACGTGTGTGTGTGTGTGTGTGTGTGTGTGTGTGTGTGTGAGAGAGAGAGAGAGAGAGAGAGAGAGAGAGAGAGAGAGAGAGAGAGAGAGAGAGAGAACGAAGGAAGGGATGAAGGGAGGGAACAAAGTCAACAAATTGAAAACAATAAGAAATATGGCAGCTATTATTCCAACTATCAGAAATCAATCTGAGTACCAGTGAGCTAAACACACCTATTAAAGGACAGAAATGGCCCCAAGAAACAAGATCCAACTAAAAGCTGTCTGCAAGAAGCTCACTTTAAATATAAAAACACACCGAGAACTAAAAGTAAATGGAGGGCTGGGTGATGGTGGCTCATGCCTTTAATCCCAGCACTTGGAAGGCAGAGGTAGGAGGATCTCTGTGAGTTCAAGGCCAGCCTGGTCTACAAGGCAAGTTCCAGGACAGCCAGGGCTACACAGAGAAACCTTGTCTCAAAAAAAAAACAACAAAAGTAAACAGAAGCTGTGGATAGTGGCATGTACTTGTTGTCTAGTAGTTGTAGATACTGTGCAGACTAAGACAGGAGGGTCAACTTTGCGGTTAGTCTCAGTACCAAATCGAGACACACCCCTTAGTGGGGATCAGGGGGATGAGCTAGGGCTGATATGGCTGTTCCTGAAGAAGTCTTAAGTGTGGTTGCTAGAGAGATGGCTCAGTGGTTAAAGACCAATTCCTGAACAACCATGAGGACCTGAGTTTAGATCTCAGCATCCATATAACAAGCTGGATGTGGTCTCTCACAAGCTTATGATCCAGTACTATGGACTCCAGGTTCAGAGAGCCCCTGCCTCAAAGGAATAAGGCAGAGACTGATAGAGGACATATGATACTGTCCTCCACTCCACACCCCACCCCACCTCACTGTACACACACACACACACACACACACACACACACACAAACATACATGGGAGGTGGTAAGAAAAACTATTTTGTCTATGAATAGCCTCTTCAAAGACTCATACCCCATGATTAGAAAAAAAAAGATAAACATATAAATATGTACCACACTAACAATAATCAAAAGCACGAGTAGCAGTCTTAGAAAGCATAATTAATCTCAGACACATCAGACCAAGGAAGTTTATCCAAGGGCACTGCATGACAATATAGGTGGCAATTCTCCAAGGAGACATACAAGCCTCAGTGTCTACACGCCAAATGAGAGCCTCAAATCCAGAGGAAGAGCTAATGGAACAGACATTTATAGGCTACTTCATTTTCATCAAGCTCACAGAGAACATTCACCAAGACAGGCCACATTCCAAGCCAGGGCACATGTCAATAAATTTAGAAGAATATAAAAATCATAACAGTATCTGTCTTCAGACCCCAACAGAATTAAACTAGACATCAGTAAAACTATAGCTAGAAAATCCAAAAATATCTGGAAATTAAACAACACACCTCTAAATAATACATGGGTTAAGGAATAAAGAGGGGGGAAGGTAAATTATTTTAATTGAGTGAAATTAAAACACAGCTTATTAAACTTTGTGGGGTGAGTCAAAGTGGTGCTCAGAGGAAGTGGGAGCCCCCTACCTCCCACTGCTGAGCAAAGGGAACAGCAAATTTAAGGGCCAACCAAGAAAGCGACAAGTCTTTGTTTTTTCCCAGGAGAATTTGGTCGCTTGATTTGTGTGTAGGACAGATTTCCAGTGCAATTACTTGGATCACTAAAGTGTGTTCTAGTACTTTCTCGGTGACTTTACACTATAGCTCTTCTCTAATCCAGCAGCAGCAGCATCTTTATCCAGCAGTTTTTAGTTGATCACACAGCTTTTTTCCAGGTCTCTCCTTTTTTTTTTTTTTTTTTTTTTTTTAATATGCCAAGGTCTGATGGTAAAAAGATGACTAACACATGGCATGTGCCCTCAGAATCTGGTTAAAGAAATTATATATACATATATATCACATATATACACACACAATATGTCACAAAAGGCACCACACTAATATGAATAAAACAGTACAGCGATTACTAATTCTCAGTAAGGGAAAGAACAGTGGGCACACACAGGAAAAGGTCTTTGAGCTGGGATTTGAAGACTACATAGGATTCAACAAACAGAAAGAAATGAATATTCTAACGGGGAAAGAACTTCTTAAGTCGGTACAAACAATACATTAGCAGCGCTAGTTACAGAGCAACCTACACTGAAGGGTAGTGAGATAAAAGCACCAAGACAGGTTAGGAGCCAACACTCAACTAGACATCCATCAACGACACCTTCCAGCACATCCACCATCCTCACAGAGGCACAGTTCAATAGAAACTGAGTTAGGCCAAGAGCTACTCTTCTACAGTACAGCTTGTACTGGGAAATAAACATAAAAAGGGAGATATGTAAAAGATAAACTAATATCCCTCAATGTAATTATTTTCATTCATTGGTAAACATTCAATTAATAAAAGCGACATGTGCCGATGCTGTCAGTCAATGGCTGATGCCCCTTTCAAAATGAACAGATAAATGCACTATGTGGACATGTCCGCTCTGATCTGCTCTTTGCTTGCTGTCTCAGTGATAACCAGTCACTGAGAAAACTCACACTGTTGTGCACTTGGCTCACATATTTGGTCCTGAGCTCAAGGGTAAGAAAATCTGAAAAACCTTTATAAAGATGGATTTAAACACACATGGAAAAGCTCTAATGAATGCGTAAACAGGTCTGTCTGCATACTTGTAATTCTATACTTTTTCATTTCCTTCTTCAGAATAGCTCATGAGCTCTTTAGAGCAGGGACTAGCCTCTCTGCTTTACAGAGTCATCCAAGTTCTCAGTCTGCTGACAAAATAGCAGCTCTGGAATTTTCAAGGGAAAGCCTGCAAATTTTAATTAGCATTGTTTTACCTTGTAATAATAAATTTATATCAGGACTCAGGAAGCAAAGGCAGGACGATTGTAGGTTTGAGGCCAGCCTGGACTACATAAGTGAGACCTCATCTAATAAGCAAATAAAAACTTAATCTTCATGAAAGTTGATTTATATAAAAATTTCAGAATGAATCAGCACAGCAGGATGAAAACTCATGAAGAGTTCTCCAATTTCATCATTAAGCCCAAAACCTAGTCTAAAATAAACACTTAAAAAATGTGTGCCATGATTAAATCTGACTTATGCTAGGAATGCAGAAAAATCAAGGTCTTAGACCATATTCACAAGATAAAAGGATTTTTAAAACACATAATCATCTCAGTAGATGCATAAAAAGCATTTGACAAAAGCCAACATGGTTTCTTGGTTTTAAAATACACTCAAGGGCTGGTGGGACGGATCAGAAGGTAAGGAGCCTTCCACCAAGCCCGATGACCCAAGTTTGATCCCCAAACCTACATGGTGGACGGAGAGAACTGACTCCTGAAAACTGTCCTCGGACCTCCACATGTGTGCTGTGGCACATATGCAAACACACACGCATGCTTGAGAACACACACACACACACACAAATAGTCATAGTAATAATAATAATAAATTTGAAATACACTTAACACATCAGGAACATAAAACCTCTTTGATCCAAGCAAATATAAAGCTCACAACTGACCAATATGGTGTCACAAGCCTGTAATCCTAGCATTCAGGGGGCTGAGGCAGGAGGACTGTGAGTTCCAGGCCAGCCTGAGCTACATAGTGAGACCCTGTATCAAAACAAAAGAGAAAGGAAGAAGAGAAAATTCATAGCTAACATCATGTTTAATGCCTAAAACACTTCCTCCTAAAGCAAGGACAAGGGAGGGCTGTTTACTCTCACCACTGTCGCTGGAGAAAATACCAAGACCAAGATAACTTACAGAAGGAAGGGCTTGCTTGTCATATGGTTCCAGAGGGTAAGAGTCCATCCACCATGATGGGGAAACATGGCAGCAAGCAAGCACAGTGAAGAGCAGCAAGCTGAGAACTCACATCCTCGACCACATGCAGGAAGCAGAGAGAATTAACTGGACAAAGGGTGTGGCCTTAAGCCCTTAAAGCCTTCCCCCAGTGACACACTTCCTCCAGCAAGTATTTGACAATAATTTGTTTTATATATGATATGTAAAGTAAAGCAACAAAATGAAAAATAGATACATTGGACTTCATCAAAATTGAAAACTTTTAGATAGATGTGGTTGTGCACATATTTAATCCCAGCACTAGGGAGGCTGAGACAGGTGGATCTCTGTGAGTTCAAGACCAGCTTGGTCTACACAGCAAAGTTCCAGGTCAGCTAGGGATACATAGTAAGACTCTGTTTTAAAATAATAATAAACTTTTGTATATCAGAGGACACACATCAAGAAAACAAAGAGACAACCTACAGAATAGCAGAAGACACTTTTAAGCCACCTATCTGGTAAGGGTCTTGTACCCAGAACATATAAAGAACTTTCAAAACTCAACAATAAAAGAACTCATTTGAAAACAGACAATGGACTTGAAAAGATATTTCTAAAAGACAACAGATGTATCTCCAGCAAGGACATGGTGCTTGAGCTCATGATTCTTAGGAAAATGTAAATCAAAAGCACAGCAAGGTCCAATTTCATATCCAGCAAGATTAAGTGCTGTGGGATGGTCTTTCTGTATGCTGTGAATATGTGTTGCAACCATTGGTTAATAAAGAAGCTGCTTTGGCCTATGGTAAGACAGGTTATAACCAGGCAGGAAATCCAAGAGAGATAGAGGGAGAAGAAAGACAGGGTCAGAGGAGATGCTGCAAGCTGCCACCTGGTCCATAGACCAAACAGCTTGTGATTAATCTAAGCCTCTGTGGGTTTATTTGGGACCAAAGGGCTGCTAGTCACAGGAAAACTTCTGTCTACCATTAACCATAGGGCGGTGGTGGCACACGCCTTTAATCCCAGCACTCGGGAGGCAGAGCCAGGCGGATCTCTGTGAGTTCGAGGCCAGCCTGGACTACCAAGTGAGTCCCAGGAAAGGCGCAAAGCTACACAGAGAAACCCTGTCTCGAAAAATCAAAAAAAAAAAAAAAAAAAGATGGATAAAACAAGTGTTAGCAAGGATACAGCAAAAATAAAACCCTCTTGCCCTGCTGATGGGAATGTAAGATGGTTCAGTCACTCTGGAAAGATTCAGCAGCTCCTCCAAGGACTAAACACTGACATTAGCATGTGTTGTAGCAATTCTACTGTTTTGTACGCACCCCAAAGAACTGACAGCAGAGGCCTGAGCTGACACACACCGTGTTCACTGCAGCATTATTCACAAGAGCTCACAAGAAGAACCACCCCATGAGTCTATCAACAGATGAACAGATTCGTTTGAATGTGGTAAGCACAGAATATAAAGTGTTATTCAACCATAAAAGAATGGAGTTCTGATTCATCCTACCACATGGATGAGCCTCAAGGACCGGAGAGTGAGAGAAATAAACCTGATGGAAAGGAAAAATACAATAAAATTCCACTTATACATGAGTGGACTTAACAGTCAAGCTAATCAAGATAGAAAGTAGAAGCTTAGTGGCGTGGGAATGAGGAGTTATTACTTAGTGTTGACAGTGTGACTTTCAAAAAAAAAGGTTTAAACAAGAGTGGCGATGGCTTCACAACACAGTAAATGTAATTAATGCCACCAAACTGCACACTTACACACGTAAACATGAGCCTGGCATGGCAGTAGCACACATCACTAATCCCAGCACCTGGGAGGTGGGCGTAGGAAAAGCAGGAATTCAAGGTCAACTCAACTCAGCTACTTAATAAACTCAAGTCCACATGAGATTCTGACTCAAAAAATCAGTACTAATGAACAAATGATATATATATATATATGTATATATATACATATATATATATTTTCAAATAATGGATTTTTAATATTTTAAAATAATGTAATAACCTTATAATTATATATTATACATAACTTACATAAAACATACTATACATATGTATGTATATATCCAAGTGTGCAATTTGTATGGTATGTAATTTATATTTCAAAACAACTTTTTATAAAGAGGAAAGAAAAAAGGAACAAGCTCTCAAGCTATGGAAAGATATGAAGAAACTCTGGGGTATACTGCCAGTGAAAGAAACCACTCTAAAGAAGTTTTAGGAGTCTAAGCTCATGGCATCTGGAAAAGGTAGAACTATAAAGACCAGCGGTACCCAGGCTAAGAGGATGAGGGTGGGAAGTGAAAGGGCCCTGTTTAACACTAGGTGGTAGGCAGAGGACATTATAATACCCTTCCAAAACCTACAGAACTGTGTGACACATATAAACTATGAACATTATCAATATTGGCTGCCACTTGTAGCAAATGTACCTCACTGACGTTAGTAATTAGAGAGATCATTCATGTATATGGAGAAGAGTAAGTAGAAACTAATTTTTGTATTTTAAAAAAATGTAGTTTTAAACTGCAGTAACCATAGAGAATATAGTAAACTTTATTCTCTTCCCTTGATTTAAAACCTATCACTTTAAACATAAATTATAACTTCCCATTTCCAGCGCAAAGGAAAAGAACTCTGGCTCTTCACCTTTGCAAATAATTTGGCACCCATCCACTTCAATACTCTCTACAGCCCTTTCATATGTCATCTCTCCACACCCAGACTTAGATTATGACCCGAATTTCTGTTAAGTATGTCCATCTCAATAGCCTCTGAAGATTCCAGAGTCCCTGGAAACACTTGTCTAATTTATGACTACATTCCAATCTAATCATAATTACGAATTAGAGTGGCATCAGTGTACAAACTGTCATACCACCTTTCATTTGCTGTATTTGCTCTTCTGTGAGGTGTCACTGGATCAGTGTGTTTTGAACAAACACAGTTCTCCCAAGTACACAGTCAACACAGAGGACAGAAATGAGAACCAGACTGTCAAGCAGGAAGGTGGCGGGGACATTTAAGAACAACTGATCAAGCCCAATGTGACGGTGTGTACCTGTTATCCTAGCACGTGGGAGGTTAGGGCGGGAGGGTAAGCTCAGGACAGCCTAGACTACATAACGAGACACTCTCAAAATCAAGAGCCACCTTGCTCCAGTTCAGGGTTTGAACAGTCTGCCCGGCACTCCTGTCTTCACGGGCACACTGTCTAATTTTTTACAAACTGTTACCTTGGTCTTTTCCAGCTTCGTCTACGTGTTGGAAATCTTTTAGCATTTGAAGGTTACACAAGCCCTCTCTGCAACAATGACTAACTTTCTTGGAGC
Source organism: Peromyscus eremicus (assembly GCF_949786415.1). Taxonomy (NCBI): domain Eukaryota; kingdom Metazoa; phylum Chordata; class Mammalia; order Rodentia; family Cricetidae; genus Peromyscus; species Peromyscus eremicus. The sequence continues at coordinate 22,589,046 of NC_081436.1, read as the reverse complement.
CATTCTTGATGAGGTAGTCCATCAGGGCGAGGGATTTGTACACGTGGCGCCAGTTCTTCCCATGGTCACCGAGTCGTTGCCACAACATGTGCATGATCTCTGAGAGGGAGACCGCGTTGAAAGTCATGTCACTGATAGCTAACATCAGCGAGCTAGAGGGACCCCAGGGGTCATTGGAAGTTGCTTCTCTGACTTTTATTTCTGCCTCCGAGTAATTTTTCACGAAGTTTTTCACTTGCCTCCTGAAAGCCATAACTAGAGTGAGTCTGAGGGTGAAGGGGGGTGAGAGTGATGGGACAGGGATGACTGGTTCACCGGGCTCCTGACAGGAGATCTGTCCCAGGTGCTGCAGTTCTCAAACACAAATGACTCATCTCCACGTGACAAAGTATCGATTTCCTGCAAGGGAAGTGCAAAAAATGTGTAAGTTCCTTTAAAAAAACAAAATCTCTACAGGAGACCAAGTAGTCTGAAAAAAAAAATCTTGATTTAGTTTCCAAGTAGCCTGTCTAGGGAGGAGGGGACTATATAGATGTTCTTAGGATGGGCATAGGAAAATCCCTCACAAAGTTGACCTCCACTATTCAAAGAAATGTAGGTTGTCTATTTGTTCCTAAACGTTCTGGCAGAAAATATACAATGAGTATAAAGGCTTACATGGAGAGCAGACAAATTAGTATTTAAGGGGGAATTTGCACCCTGACACCTCTTAACATATTCTGCCATTATATGAATACTGTGTCCTGGAATAATTTAAATGGTGGTGAAAACAGTGTGAGAGCCTCCTAGTACCCTAGTCATGTTCCCTCTAGAACTACAAAGCACTAAATCAAACCTACAAAGATTCTACTTTCTTGTCCAGGGAGTCAGCACTAAGACAAGCACTCCTGCCTCCTTGGACCCACAACTAATGCACGGTACCCAAAACCGATATTTTAGCCTAGATGAGGCTAGCAAACTAGAGAGAGGTTTGATTACTTTCTTTACTCATGTTTGGGAAAAAGGTATGGGATTTAAATCCAACAGTGTCAAAGTGATGGAATTCCCTAAAACCTGGAGTGGTTAACATGTGTCTGACATAGAAAAGGAAGGTTTTTAGGTTAATAAAAAAAAAAAAAATACTTCAAAACTTAAAAGGGGCGTGCAGCCCCAAGAATGTGCAGGATGCTGGTGAATTATCAGTTTGTAATTTACATGAAACCGTTCCTTTCCTCTTTTTCATTACTCTGCAGGAAGGTGAGTCACTTCGTTTGCAGTTCCTCCAGTGATTCACCTCCGACAGCTACCAAGGCACTGTGCCAAATTGATTTCAAGCCCTGATGAGCATCCAGACCCAATGAAGCCTGGATGAACCATAATCAGGTTTTACTATCGAAGCTGCACACATACAAAAGAAAAAAAATAAAATCCGTAGCAACTCTTTGTTATTTTTAGTTTTGTTTTCTTGGCCTCCTCAGCTCCTAGCTCATGCCTGATTAATTTGTGTATTGAAGGAAGACATAATCTTCAGATGCACGGTAAATGAACTATAACCTTTTTTAAAACAGAAGATCATTAGCCCTTCTGCACTGCCCCTTTTTGATAAAAACCCAATGCACTCTCAAATAAATGAAATAGGAAATATAATCAATTTAATTAATATCTCTCAGAAAGAGACCGTATCTATGAAGAAAAAGAGAAGTGTGTGTGTCTGTGACTTTCTGGATGTCTCCTTTGCATCCTGAATACAAGCATTTTGTCTGACTTCCTCCTGCAGCAAAAACATGATTTATAATGTTTCAATAAGCTATTAAAAATTTCAATTTCTACTGTCCTTTTTCCTCCCTCTACCAAACTCACTCAATGCAGAGCTGCACTGTATCACCGGCATAGAACAACAAATATTGATCTGTGTCTTCACAAATCTATTTTAAAAAAACTGTCACAGAATCATAACTTGCTGGAATTGAACAGTTGTTAAAAATCTTTTGTTTTCATAGCTACCTATCTATATGTTGGAAAGGCTGTGTTCATTATTCAGTTTTCCTATATTCTTTAAACTGCATCCTTAAATTTTTAAAGTGTTTTCTTAGACAAATTTTCTGCCTCCCCCCCCAAAAAAAATTAGGAGCTTTCTAACCCAAAACAGTAGTTTATAATGGATGTGCCCACCACCACACCAAAACTACTCCCCCAACTGTTACAAATGCCACAAAGAAAAAAGTCTAGGTAGGTAAATTAATATCACTTACTCACATATAGTGACATGAACACATAATGAGCCACATTCTACCATAAGGAATTCAGTAATTGGTGTCGGCTGTAAATAATGTGAGCTTATTATGTTTGAGACACTCAACTGTAGAGAGATGCTGTTTACTCATACCCCGAGGTAACCTAGAGATTGTAATTAAAGTCATGCGCTGCCCAGATGCTTCAGTCAAGGATGTCATACAGGATCGTGGCCACACAGAATTATATCCCCTAGTGATGGCATAGCCATCTTAGTTTGGGTAAGTACATTCTATGTTTGTGCAGGCCCATTAGTGTCCATCTCAGAATGTGCCCCTGTCATTAAGCACCTTGTGACTATATGACACCTGAGACAAAATCAATGGCAAAGAGGCAAATTTCCACACTTGACTCTCAGTCATCTGGCTATGCACGTCACCATCACATTGAGAAATAAGAGGGAAGAAGGCAATTCATGCTCCACATTCATCATCCCTCCGACTTCCATGTCTCTGTAAAGGTCATCCTTTCCAACACGCAATTGATTTCCTTCTTGGCACTTAGATTTCTTTTGTGACATTTAAAATAATATGTACTTAACTACTTGTTGTTTAGTTGTAGCAAATAACACCAGGACTAGAAGCTCCCAGAGGGCAGAAACCTTGATCTGACTGTTTAACCACTGTAATCCAATACCTAAGGACTACCGAGCCATGGTGGGGACCTAGGACACACGTGAGGGGTGAACGACCAAATGACTGCATGATCCTGCTTTGGGATAACCTGAAAATGATTCCACAACTTTCAATTTCAAACATGACATTTAAAAAAAAAAATCTAGCTCCTGTAATTGTCATGTATGTAAAAGCCCAGAATTCGAGCAAATATTTTTGAAGCAATCAGCAAGTATCTCTTGAGAACCATTTATCTGGTTTTGTGAAGAAATGTAAATTATGTTCCCTATGGTCAAAAGCTTCCTGTTTAGCTAAGAAATTTTCTTGGTTAAACATTTCTGAAGCAAACACATGATGAAGTCAAATCTGTCACTCTCCCTCTCGTGCGTGTGCGTGCGTGCGTGCGTGCGTGCGTGCGTGCGTGTGTGTGTGTGTGTGTGTGTGTGTGTGTGTGTGCCTGGCCTGGAAGTCTCTTGGTTTTCTTTTTGGATCCGCACACTTCCCCAACATTGTTCCTTCCCTGCCATTTTGTCAGAATGGTGACAGGAAAGCATTTATCATGTGATGTTAGACTAGTGATCCACAATCCCATACAATTTCCTGGAGGCCAGTTCAACTGTGGAGTTCTGCTGTGGTGTCAAAAGGTGTTGCAGTGCCTGTACCGTCCATTACAGGACACACACAGCGAGGGGTAGGGATACTCTGAGCAACAAACTCCACCAACATATTTGCCATGAAAACTTGTAGATATTTGGCATAGAGGTTATAAATGGCCTCATTTCAGTTCAGATTTCACCACTAAGTGAAAAGGGGAAACTGTTCTTCGAAACTTCAGATTTCACAATCGAAAATAAAAGATTGAAGAACTAGAGGGAAGGGTTGGAGAGATGGTTCAGTAGTTAACAGCACTGACTGCTCTTTCAGAAGGACCAGGGTTCTAGTCTCAACACTCATATGGTGGCTGACACTATCTGTAACTCCAGTTCCAAGGGATCCAACACCTTTTCTGGCTTCTGAAGTCACTGCACACATGAGGTGCACAGATGTCCATGCAGACAAAACACCCACACACATAAAATAAAAAGAAAATAAATCTTTAAAAAAAAAAAAAAAACTAGAGGAACTACCCAAAGACTTAGGACAATAATAACATCTAAGAAACCCTGCACCCAATGGCATCTCTGGAAAGACACAGTTGAGACAGGTCTAGCAAGAAAGCACAGTTCTTGTTTATTCGGGTTCTGCCTACAGACTTGAGTTTGGCTCAGGAGGAAATCGGTTCTGGCCAGTATTGTGAATCAAACCATTACAGAGAATACTGTGACATTAAAGAGGGTTACTGTTTTGGTGGCGAGAACTCCACACTGAAAGAGGCAGAGGAACTTTTTGAGCCGTTTCTCTCTGTTCGGTGATTTTTCCCAAAGCTTGTTACATGGCAACCTCCATCCTAGGCACCGAGCGGGGTAAGGGAAGCAGATGCACAAGGCTCAGTCCCCACCTTACCCTCCCGAAAGAAATGGCTACACCACAGCTTTGACAGGTGTCGCCCCAGGACATTTAAGATCCAACAGCGCGGATTTGAGGTCCATTCCCCAATCAATGACATCTCTGAGTCTATCTCCCTCATTTATAGCATAAAATTATAGCATAAACCCGCATAGGGTTGTGGAGAGGAAGGCGGGCAAGGATTTGGAGAGAATTCTGAAAAATGGAGGGTAGAGCCTGAGGGAGTCAACTTCCACTAGACAGGGTCTTTCCTGGCACCCCATTTTTGTTTTTTCAATTGGGGGTTCAGAACAGTGAGTCAGGTCACTGTGTCACACAAGAGCCCCGGCCTGATGACTGCACAAAAACGGACAGAGATTCCTCAGACAGGGAACTTCACTCAGGAAATTTCTGGAAGGTGGGAGGGGCCGCATGGTGTCCGGTAGCGACAGCCTCAGAGTCCTCCGCCTGCCTGTCCTGTGCCCTAGGCTGAATGGGGGCGACAGGAAAGTTAGGCGGGAAGACCACGGGCTTCCCTCCGTCCACTCTCTGATCCACACTAGAGGTTACTATCCAGCAGGCCCCTCAGTCACCTACCTGGGGATCTCTTCCCCATCAAAACCAAACCCCACGCTCTTCGGCCTCCTCAAGGAGACCCAAGCGCGCCCACGCCGTTGCCCACTTCCGCTTCCTTGCTTCCGCTTCCCCACTTCCGGCCCCCAAGTGCCCACCACTTGCAGAGCCTCTAGCCAGGTGTCTCCAGCAGGTTCATTCGTCCTGGCGGGAGAGAGGATCAAACAGATCGAAGGCAAACGTCCTTGTGATACAATCTCGGTCACTGGCACGGTTCTAATTTTGCTTTCTAGATTTTTACAATTTGTGTTACTGTTGCAAATGGACCAGAAACGCCATCCCACAAGCACCGACTGCCAACCTCAGACGTTAAAGCGGCTAATAGCCTAGAGGTGTGAAGCAGTGTATCTAATGGTCAGCGATGAAGTCGCTCCAAGGACAGCTCCAGGTCTCACCGAGGGCTAGTCTTTGATATATTTAGCCCATCAGCAGTGAGCACACGCTTTGTACCAGGCAAGATGGACCCAGAGATAAAGCATAGCCCTCTCCTGCATGAGTGTACAGGTTAGTGGAGGTGACAGGCGCAGTCATCGAAGATTGTGACAAGATATGTATTGCATAATGAGAGAGGAGAGAGCATCTAATTCTGCCAAGGTGTATTTAAGGGCAGATTTCACAGAACACTTTACATCTGAATTAAACCGTGAAGGATGACGGGAGAGTTCACAGGGTAGACGAAGAAGAGGAGCCTCAGAGACAAAGGATGGATCGTGTGTAAAGACGCAAAAGCCTCGAGCACCTATTATCTCAGTAAAACTACAAGTCCTCTAGTCACCGTGACTGTAGAAAAAGCTGTTAGTGGGACAACAGTGGAGGAAGATAAGTGACAGGCAAGTCCCAAAGAGTCTCGTCCCTACGGACACTGACAGCATAATTGAGTTCATGTTTTAAAACACGTTGGTAACTGAATGAAATTTTGACGAGGATGGAAAGACTCGGAGGGTAGGAAAAATACTTCGTAGTAAAAAGTGAGGTTTGATTGTTTTTACCCTCCACAGCTTCAGTTATTGTAACAGCCAGCGTTATTGATACTGACGTGTTGATAAGGAAGTAAAATATAAAATCCTGAGAGGTCGGAAAGAAGTTGGCGTGTTTGAAATATTACTTAACTGGAAATAATATAATTAAGGCGTAGCCAGAAGCAGCCTGGAAAACAGATTGTCTGGGGCCTTGAATGTCATTCGAAGATATTTAGATTTTATTCAATGAAGTAGTTGAGGGAATAAATGAGAACCTTATACATTACATTATAATTTACATACATCTTATGTACATTCCAAAGATCTGCTAAAATGGGTCATTATCATCCTATTTTACATACGAGGAACTGCATTCATTCTCTATCATTAAGAATCTGCTGTGGGCTAGTCACTGTGCTACACCATGGGAATGCAGGGAAATCGTAGTCTGAGCAGAGGCACCAGCATAAAAGGTTGCCGTGACAAAGGCAGCCGTAGAGTGCAATGGGAGCAAAGAAAAGACTTCCTGGAGGAGGAGAGCTTGTGGGAATACGTGGGTGATACGGACTGTTTAGGATATCCACTGCTTTAACTGGACCCTCGCCCCTAATCACTGGTATCCAGCTCTGTCCTCACTCCCCCCAATCTAGGACAATCTTCCGTCTTTGATTGTGAGTTCCATTGAGATTTTCACTCACCATTCTACTTGCTGGACTATGAGGCCAGAGACTGCAATTTGGGGGGGGGGGGGGTCCAAGACAGCGTTTCTCTGTGTAGCCTTAGCTGTCCTGGAACTCTCTCTGTAGACCAGGCTGGCCTCAGACTCAGAGATTCTCCTGCCTCGGCCTCCCGAGTGCTGGGATTAAAGGCGTGTGCCACCGCCACTGCCGCCGCCCGGCTGAGATTGTAATTTTTAAAAACTATTCAGTTCTCTCTTTCTAGAGTGAATTTCTTCTGCGTGTGTTCAGAAGACCTGAAAGGGCAGAATGCTGTGGGAATTCTGAGAATACATGAAGAAGGCCCTGAGACAGAAATACAGTACTTCCTTCACCACAGCTCCAAATTCACTGTCAGTTCCCCACAATCAACTGTAGCCTAGAAATAGTAAGTGGCTAATTCCAACAACAACAAAAAATAAATAAATAAAGTTTAAATTCAATGCCACTTTGATAGCATAATGCTCTAGACATCCTGTTCCATTCCACCGGGGACCTGAAATGTATGTATGTTGTATGAACTACCTCTCTGTGAGTCACGTAGTGGCTATCAGATGGATTGTTGTGTCATGGCTGTGCTTTGTTCAAGTAACGCACAAGGTATCCTAAATCTGCTTTACAGTGCCTGCTCCCCTTAGGCTACTCCACAATGCCTGCTCCTCTCACTTCCTGCCATCAAACAGGCATTGTATTAAAAAAAAAAAAAAGTGAACACAGTACAGTAAGATGCTTTTAAGAAGCCTCATCACTGAGTGCTTCGCCTGCATGTACGTCTATGCACCAAAGTGTGCCTGGTGCCCAAGGAGGTCGAAGAAGGAATTGAATCCCTTATAGCTGGAGTTCCAGACAGCTGTGAGCCACCACGTGGGGGTTCTGGGAACCAAGCCTTACAACGAACCTTGAACTGTCCTTAAACTCACGGCAAGCCTGCTGCCTTGGGCTCCCGAGGATTGGGATTACAGCCACCCCTGTCTGTTGCTAAACTTGATAATCACTCTCTGTGTGCTAAGTCCAGCGGTCCCCAACCCCTCTACTTCACTAAGCCACCATCACTCCCACCTGGACTGCTACAGTAACATCCTGGGCAATGCTGGGCTCCTCCTCCTCCTTCACTTACAGAAGTGGTTCTCAACCTGTGGGCCATGACCCCTTTGGCAAACCTATATCTCTAAAAATATTTACATTGCAATTCATTACAGTAGCAAAATTACAGCTATAAAATAGCAATTAAAATAATTTTATGGTTAGGGGTCACCGCGTGAGGAACTGCGTTAAAGGGCTGCAACATTAGGAAGGTTGAGAACCACTGCTTTACAGTATAGTGTTTATTATATAAGCCTTTCCTGGAAAAACATAAATATCTGTTATCCCACACAGGGGCCAACAACAGACCAAAATAAATATTCTGCCCAAGTTGAGCTTAGTGAACCTGTGAGTTCACGTGGTTTACTTATAGCAGTGGTTCTCAACCTTCCTAATGCTGTGGCCCATGTTGTGGTCACCCCCAACCATGAAATTATTTTCGTTGCTACTTCATAGCTGTAATTTTGCTACTGTTATGAATCACAGTGTAAATACCTGTGTTTCCCCGATGGTCTTAGGTGACCCCTGTGAAAGGGTTCTTTGACACCCCAAAGGGGTTGCAATCCACAGGTTGAGAACCGCTGACTTACAGGCCCATGAGTGAGGGGTTACTGACAGAAACATGACCACGCACCCCCATCCCTTCACCCCATCCCCTGAAACAGTCCCATCACCATGACTCCCCCATAGCTGCATAAATGGAATTCCCCCTTTGATTAAATTCTCGTCTTCTGAGACCACGTGCAGCTGGGGCAGCGTTCCATACAGCTCAGGGGAAGGGTGCAGGAAGGAGCAGCTGGACCCGTCTAAGGGCCGTCCCTGCCCCTCATTAATGCTGGGAAGAAACACCAGTAAGCTAGGTTTTGAGGATGGCTTGCCTGTGATCCTAGCTGCCCTGGTGAAGATGGCCATGGCTGTGAGGCTCAGAGGACAGTGTTCGCAGGACAGTCACGGGAAATCCTTGAGTAATGTCAAACTCAAGGCAGCTCACCTTACACTCAGGTCAGAGTCTCCCACTGGCTCCCATTGCACTCAGCGTAAAGTCTCAAGGCGTAGCCAACAGCCAGCCAGACTCTGCCTGGTGTTCTGCCCTCTTTGACCTATGAACCTACTTCTCTGCCTCACTCAATGTGCCAAGTTCATTCTCCTCCTGAGGCTTCACAGCTGTGGGTCCTTATTACCCCAGATCTCCACCAGGCTGACTTCCTCAGAGTGTGGCCTTGTTTCTGCTTTTACCAGAACGTAGTGTCGAGCAAGGTAGGGCTGCGTTATGTTCGCCTACGGTACATTCCTAGCCTGCCCCTAGAGCCATGCATGGAGAAGGTGTCCAAACTCGATTGAGTGACTGAATATCTGAATGCACTCTGTTGAATCAGGAGTATGTATTTTACTCAAAAATGAAATGAAGCACAATTGCATATAAACTCTGTTATGAAAAATGACCCTTCAAATGGAGTTGCTGGATTTTTTTTTTTAAGCAAGTGTGGTTTTTAAGGAAATTTTCTCCATTGAGGATAAGTGGGATTTCACACATTCCTGAATCCTCCCAATGACTTGCTTTTTTTTAGTATCTCCTGATGGCGAAGGCTGAAATGCAGATGTCCTCACATCAGGGTCATTATTCCTAAGCTGTGACTTGGTCCTCCTTCAGTCACAGAGCTGTCATGAAGTAAACCACTGAAGTGGCTTCATCCCCAACCTGTGTGCTATCATGCCTGCCAGTCAGCCAGTACTTGCTAGCAAAATTAATTCTCTTTGAGGTTCTTCAGCTCTGCACTCTGCTCTTTATTTGGAAGGGGAGGGATTCTGTTCCCTGGGGAACAGTACCCGGTGGGAAAGTAGCTTCCACGTTAGGGTGCATGATGAAAGCTCCCTGAGAGGTTCTGGAGAGAACCATTCGCCATTTTCCCTTCCGGCTCACACCCCAGCCATGCAAGTGTGGTTAACCTGAAACATGCTGTTGCCTTGGGAACTCCCGCGGGGAAGGATGCTGGCCAGAAGCTCTCAGAGCTCAGAAACTTGGCAGCGGAGCTGTTTAATGTAATGATGGGACCCAAGAAGGTCCTTAGATCACAAAGGCGGGATCCTGAAGCCAGTGTTAACTGTTGTAAAATCAGAGACGTGTTCCCTTTAAAATTCTTTGTAATTTGAAAATAATGAGTATCCTGTTCACAATCAACTTAGTTTTAAGAAAATTGTACAGACTTTATTAATAAGAAAAGGGGCTGGAGAGATGACCCCGTAGAGAAGACCACGAACCGCTTTTGCAGAGAACCATGTCTGGCAGCTTCCTGGGGCCTTGTTACCCCAGCTTCAGGAGACCCGGCACTCTTCTGGTCTCCATGGGCACTACATTCATATGCACATACCTACACACATATGCACATAATTCAAACTAAAATAAAATCTTCTTAAAATCCCTTTACTAGAGAGTTGGGGGCAGCAAATTGCTTCTTCTAGCTCATTTGATGAATATTTACTGAGCACCTACTATGACCAAGGTAGCTTGCCAACTCTATACCAGGCTTCTTTCCTATTTCAATTAAAGTGCTTAAGTAAACAGCTATGGTAATACACATCTATAGCCCCAGCACTTGAGCAGGCTGGACCCATCTTGAGGCTACGGCAAGAAGTTGGAGAATTCCAGGTATAGCCTGGGCTACATTACATAAAAAAAAAAAAAATCTGTCTCAAAAAAAAAAAGTGAGCAATTACAATGAGAAAAAGGTTAAAAAGTAAATCTTCAGAGAAGTTCGTCATTTAAAGTAATGAGATACCACCTCAGAGGCAGGAATGGAGAGTAAGTTAAAATTTTAGAACTTCAAATCGAGAAAACTCCCCAAGGATTAATGCCCGCGAAATCCCAATATTTCCCTCTTCACCTTGGGCCCAGCCTCCAGACTCTAAAGGTGTTGCCCAGCCCGTTGAAATGTGTCTCATTTTTATGCAGAAGGTACGAGAACAAAGAGAGAGGAAGATGGCCGCCGGCACAGGCTGCAGGTGGCATGGGGGGCAGGGCAGGTTAGACCGGCGAAGATCAGAACCAGGAAAGCTGAGGGAGATGATGAATCCTACGCCTTTAGTAGCCTTGGGTCCATCTTGCTCAAGAGAATGTGAAGTCCCATGGGTCTAAGGAAAGATCCTTGCTCATGATAGTGGCAAACCTGGGCTTAGAACCCCCAGCTCACTGGCTGGTTAACTCAGTCGGTTAGTGCGTGTGGCTAACAGAACTCCTGGCTCTGAGAGCCTTCCTCCCACTTTCTTCTTTCTTGGGTCAAGATTTTTATCACGAGCTAAGAGTTAGGTGATGGACTGGATACACTACGCCAGTGATTTCTCTGAGGTTTTAGCATTGCCGTTGACCAGGATGCCTTTGACTTTTTCCCAGTGGCCTTTGTGTTTCTCTGGATGGAGGGATGTGAAGCTAGGGCTTCCCTTGAAGCCAGCTTGCTAACGGGCCGTATCTAGGATCAGAAGTTATCTCATGTGAGTATGAGCGTTGGGGGCAGGGAGGTATTGTTAAAACCGAAACATAAAGGAGCAGACGCGCGTTTCAGTGAACCTCTTGCGTTTTGGTGCGACTCTAGCAGCAAGAAAACAAAACCACATAATCTAAGGCTCACACCCAACTCTGTGCAGCTGGGTGTCTGCTAGTTCCTGTGTGGTTTGCCTACAGACTGGCTGGGGGTAGCTTGGAGGGAGAGCAAGAGGCAGGGAGGAGGAAGCTGTTTGGATGGATCTGGGGCTTGCACCCTGCTTCAGCGTGGTACTTGGACGCCAGCACAAGGCAGAGCTGTACACGGAAGCGCAGTAATCTTGACGTTCGAATGCATCTTCCCACTGGCACAAGGTGATTCTAATAACTCATAGTCACAGCCAAGATACACACTCAGCCTCTTCGCTTCCAAAAGGTATGTCACGCAGCATGGGTGCACACCCTCTAGAGACCTTGAATGTGTTTAAGGTTCTGTTCTCTGGGAGCCAAATGAATCAAGTGAGAGCTAGTCCCAGTGGTTTTCTAGACTTTGCTGTTAATCCTTCAGTCTGTCAGCCCAGGTCTCATCCACATGGCTGTGTTGGTAGCGATAGGATTCCACTTCTGTCAAATGAACTAGAGAAGACTTGACCTTTACTGGGCTCATAGCAAATCAGAACAAGTCTGGAAAAGACTTTGGGATGTTGGAGTCACAGAAGTAAAATCTCCCTCCAATGGTGAAGGTTCAGCGTTCAATCCAAGCTGAGGAGTGGGAGGTGGCAGAGGACTGAGCATCAGTGACTGGAGCCCTGAGTCTGAGGTCAGGAACTGTCTCCTGCTCAATTCCTGCACCAGTTCAAACTGCTTGTTCTGGTTTGCTCTCTTTATGATGAACACTGGTTTGGATTCCTTTAATTAAAAAAAAAAAAAAAAAAAAAAACTTCATGTGGGAAGATATGAGGAGAGGGTGTTGTCTATCTTTGTCTCTTTATTAATAGTTTTGTGGCATCTTTAAGGCCATCTCTAGTTCTGCTCCCATCCCCATCTGTTCCAGAACATGAGGAAGGGACGCAAAGACCAGGTTTTCACCAGCTTAAAAATGACCGCATCTACTTACCTCAAGTGCAGCCTCGTTATTAAGGCATATGTAATAATTTGCATATTACTAAAAGTACATATCCACAGTCGAATTAAAGGGGGCTGCTTAGAATCTAAAAAACCATAGGGAAAAGGCAATCATGAGCCTATGGTGCCAGAGGGCAGGAAACTTCAATGGAAGAGTCTTGCATGTGGGTACATTTTGTCATAAACTGTTGATTCTTTAGTGAGTCTCTTTTCTTTATTATTTTTTCTTCATTTTTGATTTCAGAAATGTGGTCTCCTTTAGTGACTTGTCATGGCCTACAAATCTTGATGCTCATAAGATAATTTTAGAGAGGTCCTACTTCAAAGAGCAGTCACTATTAAGTAGTGTCTTTCCGTGCCAAGTTTTAAAAACTTCTGACTTGTAGCATTTTTGAGAACTTTTGTGTGCGTTGTGTTATGGTTTTCTGTAAAAAAGGAGGCAGCCCCACATCACTGAAGAAAACCCCACCCTATTAGACTCAACTTGGAGAGTCTCCCACGTAGTAAACTGTAATCTTATTCTCCCTAAATTGTGATAGCTTTCATCTTTATAAATGACTTTACTGAAGCAGAGGGGAAGGAGGTGATTGATCTATTCAATATGAAGAAATTTGCTTTGTTGCTAACAATAGCTTCCATGTCTTAGCCCTTCAGTTGTTTTATATCTACCTCATAGGGACAGCATAAAAATAAAAGAGTTAACGTAAATACCATGTACCTCAGGGAAAGGCGCTATGAAAATGCACGATGGGAACATTATTATTTCTCTAAATCTTGATCACTTTCCTTCCTACCTCTTGTGCAAAAACACATCTCTCTTGCTGCCCAGAGCCATCTCTTTTAGACCCACTGCCTTCTGGAAGAGCTGCCCGCGATCCTGACTTCCATGTATTTATTGATTCCCAGAGAGTAACACCTGCTGGTGTTGGGGGCTTAAAGAGCTCATGCCTGAACTTGAGCAAAACTCGCCCCTCTTCCTGGCTCTCAAAAAGTCTGTAATTGTTCACAAATATGTCATTAAGTGTGATCCCACTGGGGTTTCTTAACTAAGTCACAGTTGCTGCTGGGTCCATTCAAGGGACAGAATCTTCCAGCTCCCATGAGGCAAGCTCAAAATTTGTTGAAGGGAGAGGCAGCCAGGAGGCTTAGCAAACAAAGATGTTTGCCACCAAACCTGACCCCTGAGTTCAGTCCCCGGGACTCGAACCCATTCTTACAAATGTTCCTCCAACTCTACAACCATGCCGTAGCATGTGGTGCATATGTAAGTAATATAAAATAATAATAAGCAAATATTTTTAAAAGTTCAAGAGCAGTCACTTAGCATAGTTATTTGAAGCAAAAGGTAAACCAGTTTAGCCCCATTTCGTATAACTGAAGTCTTTGCTCCTCATATCTCTGTATATAATGAGGCACCTCAATCTTGTGTGTCTCTGCCTTTTTTCCCTTCATTATTATATTTTTGTACTGTTGGAGAATTTTCAGGAAATCACAGCTTCATTCAACAAACATTTTCCTAACATTTATTGAGCGATTGTTTTGTGCCAGGACTGGTGCCCCACCCTGTACTACGGTGACAAGGTCTCTAACAGAGTTCACATTGGGTTTCGATAGACTTGAGCCAATGAGGATTCAGTAAGTAATGTTTAAAAGTCGTTTTCTTTCTAAGTGTACAAGCATGGTCCAAAGTTTTAGAGAATTTAATGAAATGACAACAGTATACACAGTGATAGAAATGACTCACGAGGAAAGTGAATTTCCATACAGATTTAAGCAGGGCCTGGTGGCACGCGCCTGCAGTCCCAGCACTTGGGAAGCAGAGGCAGGAGGATTGGTGCAAGTTCAAGGCCACCGGGCCACCTAGAGCTACACAGCAAGACCCTATCAAAAAAAATTTGCAAATTTAACGAAAAATTGAAATGCTAAGCGCGCCTCACTTAGGTTTACTAACATGACCTTTCCCACACTTGCTCGGACTGCTGTGTTTCTCTCTGGATTTCTTGTAAAGTCGCAGCTGTATGACAGTTCACTCCTGAATAATTCAGTTCACACCCCCAAACAAGATCATTCTCGTATATAACCACAATGCCATCGCTATGGCTACGAAGGCAGAAGTCCTTAATATCTACTATCTAAAGGCTAGTCCATATTAACCTTCCCCATTTTGCCCCCAGCTGTCACCTATCCCATTACTTCAAAAAACCAGAATCCAGAATATCTCTCTATTCAACAGTGGATTTTTTTTCCCCAGGTTAGGCCAGTGATCTTGCAGAAATGCCCCACACTCTGAATTGGCTGTGGCCTCATGGCTCATCTGTCGCTGTGCCTCTTGCTTTTCACGTGAACACCATGTTAGGACTAAAAGCACATCGAGATCGGTGTTTCTGTTCACTTCTTTACTCTGTGTGTACGTGTGTGGGTGCACATGTGTCAGCACAGGCGTGGAAGTCAGAGGACAACCTGTGGGAGTCAGAGCTCTTCCTGCCATGTGAGATTCGGGGATCGAACTCAGGTGGTCAGGCTTGGCAGCAAGCATCTTTACCCATTCTGGCCAGCTCATGTTGAGATTCTGATTGGACGTTTTTTCGTAAGGTGCCATGGGGTGCTCCGTATTGCATCGTTTCAGGAGGCACGTCATTCTAGATTGTTCCACCATTCACAATGCCAAGTTTGATCCTGGCTCTGAGCATTGATTTTGCTCTGGGGATTCTCTCTCTCTCTCTCTCTCTCTCTCTCTCTCTCTCTCTCTCTCTCTCTCTCTCTCTCTCTCTCATTATAAAAGTGCTTGTTCCTTCTTACAATTAACAGGAATCGGAGGGGTGAGGGGTGATACTTTGGCACTGTGCTAACGTCCTGTTCCCATCTGCTTCCATCTGATGATTTTTAGGTCCTTGTCTTTACCTAAATCAATATTCCATCGGTGCTCGTATCTATTTTTAATACACTTTGAAGATGCATAAGACGTGTACAGTCACCACTATTGACAGAGACTGGAGGTATCTGAGAGACTGGAGGTATCTGAGTGCCTAGACTCACATAGCAGTAATAATAATGTTACACTGACTGAGTACTTACTGTGGAGCCAAACAGCCTAAATCTGAGCCCAGCCCACCATTTGCTGGGTGAGCTGAACAAAATTCAGTCTCTGTTTTTGTTTCTGGAGCCTCACAGGGAGAGTAATGAGGGTGCTAGTGGGGTTGTCAGAGGATTGAATAATTTATACAAAACGGTGTGTTGTTGGTGTTATTGCTGTTGCTGTTACTGCCTCGTGGCTAATCTGTTCCTCTGCCTCTCCTATTGCTTGTAAACACCACCTCAGGACCTCATGTGCCAATCTAACCCTTTGCAGGCATTAAATTGTTTACTTCTCCTGGAGCAGCCAAAAAAGCACTAGCGATATTGTATCTTTACATATGAGAAAATTAAGGTGCAAGGAGGTCAGAGTACCTCACATGAGGTCACTCACAGCAGAGTCAGAGTTGGATCCCAAGCGGTCTGATTCCAGAACATTCTCTGTGATGACTGGCATGTGGAAAGAGGAATGATGGGAGAGAGTTAAATGGGAATTAGCAAAAAGGGCCACCCATATTCAGGGTTGAAATTGAAAATCTAGCGTGGCTACCCAAACACATTGCAAGCTTTGATCTTTGGAATAAGAATGGCATTCTGTGAAGCATAGATTTGTATACTTACAGCATTTTCATCACTTAGGACCTTCTTCAAGAACCTGGAAGAGTTGGAAGGGAGGAAGGAGAACTAGAAGGCAGGGAGCAGGAATGGAAAAGACTAATACAACAGAGGAGTTATGAGACCTCAGAGCCTCAGGGCAGAACATGATATTTTGATAGAGTTGGGAGGGGGGAGTCCTTCTCATTTTTCACATTGCTGTACTGAAAAAGATTTTACCACTAAAACACTGGAGTAGAAGCCTTGTCCAATTCATAAAGGCCACACTGGGTTTCCTTGTAGGAAGATGGATGTCTGCTGTTGGTAGTAATGCTGGCGGCTGGTTATCTCAGGCACTCAGACCTTGCCTAAGTCAGTCTGTGACTTCAGAAACATACAGTTTTATCCAGAAAAGGCTTCCCCGGCTAGGGATTGGTCCCAGCCCTTCATTAGCGTTACAAGCCGTTCCAGGGCTGTGTCGGTCTTATCTGTCCCTTAATTGCCATTACGGAAGGCTCTCAAGTGTAATTTTCTAAAGAGAACTAAAAATAAGTGAGTAAAAGGAATCCAGCATTAGTCATGCTTTTATGCATTCCTAGGACCATCATTGCTAAGTTGCTTCTGCATTTTCATGTTTTTTAATGAAAAGCAGTCTAATTGATCAATTGATCACAAAGAATACTTTTTCATTTGTTTTGGGCTTTTTTTTCCCCCTCTCCACCCATCAGCCTTCCAGAACCGCGCGGGCTTAATGTGTCAGCCTCCACATGGTTTATGATTTGAGTCTTTTGTCTAGTGCTTTATGGGAAAATCGTAGACACAAACTGCTGAGAAATCTGTGGGAACTCAGTCAATAATGAGTAGATCGTTCTCTTGTTAAATACGAATTTCAGGAAGAACTTAAATAACTAAGACTTATTACCAGGGGAGAACACGAATGGGGGAGAACCCGGTTGATTTGTAACGTGAGATTTCTGTTCATCGTTTTAGAAGTCGGAGATTCTAGTCCTCGGTAAAGGAGTGACGTGTGAAGTCAAGGTGAGGAGACGGTTCAGTGGGTAAAGTGCTTGCTAGAGAAGCGTGAGGCCCTGAGTTTGCATTCCCAGCATGCCAGGTTCGGCAGTTCGGATCTGTAATCCCAGAGCTGGGGTGGCCGAGGCAGGAAGATTCCTAGGGCTTGCTGGCCCGCCAGCCTAACAGAATCAAACTTCAGGTTCATTGAGAGACCCTGTCTCGAACTAAGTAATATAAATGGGATAAAAAGCAGTTGACAGGGATGGAGAAATGGCTCAGTGGTTAAGAGCACTGGCTGCTCTTCCGGAAGTCCTGAGTTCATTTCCCAGCAACCACATGGTGGCTCACAACCATGTCTTATGGGATCTGATTCCCTCTTCCGGTGTGCATGAAGACAGGTCACTCATATACATAAAATAAATAAATTTTTCTTTTTTTAAAAAAAGCACTTGATAAAGGCACCTGATGTTAACCTCTGGAAACTACCCATATGATTGTACACACACACACACACACACACACACACACACACACACACACACACACATATGCGCGCGCGCACACACACACTCAACTGAAAAACTTCTCTTCCCCTACATAGAACTGTTACCAAAAGGTATATTATTGAATCGTTAAGTGGTTGCAGCAAGCAGAGCTCAAACATACATTAAAACTAGGAAAACTGGCAAATTTCAACACCTTATGTGTCAATTTTTTAATTGCCTATAAATAACGCTGATACCCACAGCACCAGGTTCTCAGTGGTGGAAGAGGTGGGGGAGGGGAGTGTTATGGTGGTGGTGGGGGGAAGTGTCCACGTTGCACTCAGACTCCTACTCCTTCACACAGATTTTTCCCTAGTGTCCATCCATATAAGCCCAACAGGAACATTTCTCTAGATTTATTTTACTCTGAGCTTGAGGGGATTTTAAAAAACAGGTTTCCGCACACTATCTCACTTGATCTAGGTAAGGTCTTCAAGGCGGATAAACCACATATCTTAACCTCGAACCTTGCAGAGAGGCAAAAGCAAAGTTTAAGTGCCTCACTCAAGGTAATTTGGCCGGCATCAGCTGGGCCCTACACCCTTCCCCCATGTTGTTTTAGGCATTCCATTCTCCCGTCACAGGAACCCTCACCCAGCTTCTGCAGACCTGTTGGCTCTACCTAAGAGAACCAGCTGTTTGTCCTTGAGCAGGTCACAACTCTCCTCTCTGGGCCTCAGTTTCCTCTGGTCAAGGGAGAGGTCATAGCATGCGTTCTCTGATGCCCTCTGGCTTTTCTGTTGAGAATTAAGGATCCCATCGGGAACGGATAGTAAATGACTCTTTTCTCTTTTCGCTCTACGTGGCAAGACCCCTCAACCCTTCCGTGTAAGTCATGAGAGCTGTCGTCTATTTCTATCTTGATAGATCCCTTTGCAAGATCCGAATCTTATTAGGAACAATAAATATCCGTCGTGCCTTTGCAGGCCGCTGTGTGTCATCCTGCTGGGCACCTCATTTGCTGCGGGGCTATTTTCCAGCAATTATCTTCTGACCCCGTGCTCTGTAGCACACTATTTTATTATCCCTCACGGGCAGTTCAGAGTGCAACATGGACATAAGTAATGCTGATGGACTTATTTAGAGCTGATAGACCCTGTCTTCCTAAAGAGGTTGTTCTTTTGGAAGGACACAATGCCTTCCACATGATTTTTCATTAAGAATTATATCCTTGGGGCTGAGACGATGGCTCAGGTTGGGAAAGTGCTCACCCCACAAGCCGAAGGACCTGGGCTTGGATCCCTAGGACCCACAAAAAAAGATCAAGTGTAGATGTGTGTGCCTAGAATCCTGGTTCTGGGAAAGGAGAGATAAAGAACCCATAAAGCTCACTGGTTAGCTGGTTTTGCTGAATTAATGATCTCTAGGCTCATTGAAAGACCCTGTATCAAAAAATAAGGTGAAGAGCAATTGAGGAAGACACTGACATCGACCTCTAGCCTACACACACACACACACACACACACACACACACACACACACACACACACTTGCTCAAACCTGGACATGTTCATCCCTGTCCCCCGCCACACACACATCCTTTAAATATCTCTAAAACGGACTAGGCAGTTGGAGAATCATGAGCTCTCTTCTCAAAAGCCCCAAGACCAAAGAAGGACATAGCGATCCCTTCCCCAAGGGCCGTTGGCACAGACAGGCTGGCCAGCCACAGAGGTGACTGCCTGTATTTGTGATTTGCCACTGATGGTGGGAAGTCGAGGTTGTGTTTCTCGGTCATCCTGCTTTTTAAAGTTTCTAACTTGACTTTAGGCCGTGGGGTCATACCCACGTCTTCCAAATAAATCGGCATATAATTTGTACCGTGCCAGGTCCTCGGACCGTTGGACATAACACTCCACCCCCCACTGAGAGTAATGACGCAGGCGTGGGGCTCCTGGTTGTTGTGCTCTATTCTCAGCCTCTCAGGTGGCTCAGGGTGCCTCATCCACCGCCCTCTGTCCTTGAACGAAGTGGCCCTGTTCTTTAACCCAACTCACAGGAGATTCTGGAAGATTCATGCATGACCGCCTCAAAAGCTTTTGTGTATCTCTTCTAGACTGCAAAACATGCAGCATCTCATTGGGGAAATGTCTTCTACGTTACTTTCTTATTTAAACAAACCTATTCTGTGGCATTTTGATTTCTTAGATCAATATTTATAAATAGACCACAAAACATTTTATGAACCGAGGATCCATACAGCATTGTCACACCCAGTACCCCACAAATATCCAAATAAACAAAGGGCAACTGTGAAGTGAGGGAGCCCCCTAGCTAGAGAGAAGTCCCTGGTGCCGGAGAGAGTCAGCTTTTATACAGGCTAGTTCTCTGCAGCATGGATGAGCAGCTTGTACGTGAAAATGCAGATGTAAGGGAGTAAGATGGACACCACAGCCAACTTTGTCAGCTCCCGTTATATGTAAACCAGAGGCTTGATTCAATTATTAGCATCAAGAGAGTATCTGCGATGCTTTGTCATGTAGATGCTATAAAAGATTCCCTGTCCAGGTACTTCAATTCATCTTTTGGCTGCTGTCTGCAGAAATTCCCTCAGTCTCTTGTTGATCAGGACCCGGATGACCTGAGAACGTTTAGGAGGATAAAAATCAAAACCATTAAAGAGTCCTCTTCACTGGAGAACGAATAATCCCCGGGAAAGTAGGAGAAGCGGAAGAAACTGCTCTAGTAGTGTGAAGTCCATGACGAGGAGACCACAGAGAAAATGGCTGGGGGCGGGGATTTTTAGAGAAGGCTTCTTGGAGGAGGCACACCCCTGAGGGCAAAAGGAGGCAGTGATGTATCCAGGAGACAGAGAGAGAGAGAGAGAGAGAGAGAGAGAGAGAGAGAGAGAGAGAGAGAGAGAGAACATGTAGGTCAGAGGCTAACGTTGGATGTCTTCCTCAGTTGCTCACTACATTGTTTTTTTTAAATTTTATTATTTCTATGGGTGCCAGAAACAGGACCCCTAGCAAGAGCAGCAAGGCACCCTTAGCCCCTGGGCTATCATCTCTCTGGCTCACTCACTGACCAGCCAGGCTGGTTGTCCAGCTTGCTCCAGGGATCCCCCTGCCTCTGCTCCACCCAGTGCTGGGATTACAGACTCTATGTCTGGCTTTTATGAGGATCTGAACTCCGGGTCCTCACGCTTCAGAGACAAGCACTTTGCTGACTGAGCCATTTTCCCTAGCCCCACCCAGAACTTTCTACACATCAAGGAAATCATGAGGAAAATGGGGTGCAATTTGCTGAAAATGTTTATCTTGTGAGCAAAATATGAGAAGGCCTTCATGAGGTTATTTTACATTGGGGATCCAGAAATTAAGTTCCCGCGCCTGTAAACAACCAGGAGCTCTTTCACAGAGGAGCCTCTCTTCTCTACTCCCTCATGCCCCTTTGAGTCTTTTTGTTGTTGTTGTTGTTGTTTTGGTTTGGTTTGGTTTGGTTTTTCGAGACAGGGTTTCTCTATGTAGCTTTGCGCCTTTCCTGAAACTCACTCTGTAGCCCAGGCTGACCTCGAACGCACAGAGATCCACCGGCCTCTGCCTCCTGAGTTCTGGGATTAAAGGCGTGCGCCACCACCGCTCGGCAAACTGAATTCTTATTTTTTTATAATTCACTTATTATTTTTATTTTATGTGCTTTGGCATTTTGCCTGTATGTATATCTGTGTGAGAGTGTCAGATCTTGGAGTTACAGACAGTTGTGAACTGCCATGTAGGTGGTGGGAATTGAACCTGGGTCCTCTGGAAGAGCAGTCAGTGCTCTTAACCACTGAGCCATCTCTCCAGCCCCGGAGTCTTTTTTTTTTTTTCAAACAGAAATATCCTTGGCTCTTTTAACTCCTGGGATGCGGGTTTGCATGCTGCCATCATTTGAAGTGGCCCTCTCCGGAAGGATTCCAATTTAGAACCCTTCTTTAGCCAAGGTGCCCAAAATGGAACAGAGCTCTGACGGTGCAAACACCACAGGGCAATTCTTCCCTGAGCCTCCTCCCTCGACTCCTATTAACACGGCCCACGACTGCATTGGCCTTGGTGGCGGTTATGTCACAGGGCTGACTCATACAGAAACTGTGGTCAGTTAGAACCCCCGAGTTCTCATGTGCTGTGAGCAGCTACGATCTTCCTTGTCCCCGCTACACCCCCTCCCCGCGTTCGTACGTGTGTGTGTGTGTGTGTGTGTGTGTGTGTGTGTGTGTGTGTGTGTGAGAGAGAGAGAGAGAGAGAGAGAGAGAGTGAACACTAGGCATAGAGGTTTAAAAGTGACATTTATCCTTATTACATTTGATGGTAGTGATAGCCACCTGTCAGGATATTCCAGAACAGGCAGATTAGCTCTCCCTCCCCCGAGGGAGGCGAGTGCTCATCAGCTAGTGTAGCAGCACAGCTAATCTCATGCTGATCCCTGGCCTCAGAGGCATTAGAACAGTGTTCTCTTTCCTAGCCGTAAGTCATCTGCAGCCCTGGAGAAATAAATCTGTGTCTTTGGACATGCTGGGACCCCGCTCTAAAACAGTAACAAATGTGAGTGGCCATCTCCTTCCCGAGATTACGCAAAGACTTAGGTGTGTACAAAACCCAAAGTCAGTGTTAACTCAGGGAGTACAGTGTGAGAGGAGGAAAAATGGTGTGTCGACTCTGGGCATTCAGAAGATCTGATTACCCTTATCACGACATGTTACAGCTAGTGGACATTTATTTGAGTAACTATAAAGGTATGACTGGGTGGTCTGATTTGGTGTTGTAATAACGTTGTGTAGGGTTAATATAGTTTTTGAGTAAAATTATTTGCTGACTGACTAAACGCCATCAGGCCTTTCTTCTTTACAAAATCGATTGTGACTCTTGAATAGTATAAAGAGCATGTGAATCAGGAATGGCTTTCGTGTAACCAGGGCCAAAAGCACAAGCTCTCTGTACTTTAATTTCCATGATGAATTTCTTTGTCATGTTCCTGGAGACTCTCCAACATGACTGAGGATTCTAGATTTATAAGAAAATGGGCAGCAGTTGGAAGGTGGAGGCATGCATGGTCTACATTGCAAATGCCAGGCCAGCCAGGACTGCATAGTGAGACCATGTATTTAAAAAAAGAAAGAAAGAGGGGGTTGATGTTGGATTGATGTGAAAAGTAAGAGAACTACAATCTCTTTCTCATATGTGTGTGTGCACGGGTGTACAGGTGTGTACAGATGTGCGTGTGTTTGCAAAGGCCAGAGGTTAATGGTGGATATCTATCTTCCTGAATGTGTGTGTGCACAGGTATACAGGTGTATACAGAT
The DNA here is from genome assembly GCF_949786415.1 of Peromyscus eremicus. Lineage (NCBI taxonomy): Eukaryota > Metazoa > Chordata > Mammalia > Rodentia > Cricetidae > Peromyscus > Peromyscus eremicus. Next base: position 22,566,179 of record NC_081436.1, on the reverse strand, counting down.
GTATGTGTGCATGGGTGTACAGGTGTGTACAGATGTGCATGTGTTTGCAGAGGCCAGAGGTTGATGGCGGATATCTATCTTCCTGAATGTGTGTGTGCATGGGTATACAGATGTATGTGTGCACGGGTGTACAGGTGTGTAGAGATGCGCGCGTGTTTGTGGAGCTCAGAGGTTGATGGTGGATGTCTTCCTGAATTGTCTTCTCCACCTTATATTTTCAGACAGTTTCTTGCTGAATCTGGGGCTTACCAATTTGGCTAGACTGGCTGGGCCAACAAGCCCCTGGAATTCTTTTGTCTCTGCCTCCCTAGTGCTGGGATTTCAGGTACAGGCTGCCATGCCCAGCCTTTCATATGGGTTCTGAGAGACCCAGCTCAGGTCCTCATTCTTCACAGCTGCAAACACTTCACAGACTTGGCTCCAGCCAAGAACTGTAATACTTTAAGCAATGAAGCATCTAAACTTGGGCTAGAGAGAGGGCTCGGCAGCCAAGAGGCTGGTGTTCCAGAGGACCAAGGCTCAATTCCCAGCACCCCCATGGCAGCTCACAACCATCTGTAACTCCATTTCCAGGGGATCCAGTGCCTTCTTCTGGCCACTGTAGGCACTAGGCATACACGTGATACACAGACATATATGCAAACAAAACACTCATACACATAATACACACACACACACACACATATATATGTATATATGTGGGCTGGGATGTGGGTCAGTGGCAGAACACCATCCTAGCATGCCCAAGGCCCTAGGATTCCATCCCCAAAACTCAGGAGGAAAAAGAAAAAAACAGCCAAACTGCATTACAGAAGAAAAATTAAATAATGCAAACTTTCAATTGAGAGGCTCTCTTCACTCTTCCCCACCTACCCCATCCTAACCCTGCCTTCTTCTGTTAGTAACAACACATGCACGACAAATATCTCGAGCTTCGGGGACTGACGGATTCCTGGAAACCTCTGAAAATCTTAACAAACTAGAAATTTGAAGTTCATCATTTTAGGCATGAAACAGAGAGCTCATGGGTAACTTATACAACATATAAATTCAAGCTAATGCAAATGTCTATTGCAAAATGTCCCGTGAACAATTGGCTTCAGGGCAGGAAGGGGCAGGGAACACCCCCACTTCTCTGGCCTGCCATTCTAATGCACATCTTAACCTTATTCTTGTGATCTTGAAGAGCTCAACAGTCTCACCTCAGCTCTCATGAGAGATTGGGACCCGGAGCCCCTGGGCTTCATGCAGCAACATGATCCAGGATCAGTAGCATTATCTGTCTGTGAGCCTGAGAGAACGGATCTGAAGTCAATTCCCTCCAATGAACCAGAAAATAAATAAGTGAATAAAAAGAGAGGCTCTCAGTCTCTTTCCTAAACCTCCTGAATCTGACTTTGAACTTCAAAAACCTTTTCTGGGTGACTCCCGCACACAGTAGCATCTGGGAAGGCCCGAGGTAGGGAGAAGAGATTTCACCTGGGTTTGCCCACACTGCATCCTGACGCAGTTCACCAGCTCCCCATTTTTGAGAGTATAGAGAGTCGCTAGTTACAACCTTACTAGATTTAAAGCTTCCCAGTATCCACAGCCTTTTCTCAAGGTGTCTATCACTGGCTTTAAAATACCCTGGCCTTACTAGGTCTTTGTACTTGTGCCAGGTGATTGCTACAGAAGAGCTGGGGGTGGGGTGGGCTGGAGAGATGGAGAGTGGGCCAGGCAGTAGAGTGGACACTTTCTCATGATCCCAACATCTTGTAAGGCCTGGAAAACAAGAGAGTGTGTTGAGCATTAGCAGGGAGTAACAGGAGGGATTTCAGGTAAAAACAGCCAGAAGAGACCTAAGGAGGAAGCAGAATCCACTGGCTAAAACTGGGTCGCCTCAAAGCCACTCCAGACACAGAGGGTGACCCCAGGCAGGGTCAGCTGAGCGTTCAGCTCCACCGAGCTTCTTAAATCCCTCCCCATCAAGAAGAGGCTTCTGCTGAGTCCACAATATGGTTGACTTGCAAGAAGGGGTCGAGCGCTCCCAGCTGTGGAGAAAAGGCAGCCAAAAAGCAAGCTGAGTCCTGACCCTGGCTACTGCAAAGCCACAGGATAAGAGCCCAGAGAGAACTGGCGCGGTCCCCCCCAGGTCGTTTCCACTCCAACAGGGAAGTTAAGACATTTCAGAAAGATTGTCTCCCCTCTCAGCTTTAAACTTTGCAGAGAAAGATTTCTCAAGGAGCCATGGGTTCCTTAGAATCCATCCAAGTTACCACGGTGTCCCCGATCCCGACCCCACACTCCCCTCACCAGACCAGCTTTCTTTCATCTTTCCCAGCTCCACCCCCACTACACCCCACTCAGCAGTCCCTAGCCCCCTTTGTCAGGTTACAGAATCTCAGTTCCATTTTCTTTGCTGCCCCAAGCATCTCTCGCCAACCTTTGCACCGCTTCGTGAGCCTCTGGACCCCCTTGGAGTTTTGCCTGCCTGCGAGTGTTACCACCAAAACATATTTATTAAATGTGTGCTGTGTGCAGACTGCCCCTTTGACTGTGGAAAGTGAAGAGAGGAAGGAAAAGAATATTCACAGCTTTGTTGGGTTTTATTCTGCAGTCTTCCTCCAGGGAGTGTGGATCTTGGCTGAGTTTATAGTCTAGCCGGTACAATCATCCTTAGGCTAAGTTTCGCTGCAACATCTCGATTGTCCTGCGAATGTTTTTCCTATGACCCTCCTCTAAGGACAGAAGAGTTCGCTGTCATTGACAATGGCTCTGATGTGAATTCCGCTGTAAGTAAGTGGGAGATCAATGCATTTGCTCAGGCACCAGAGACAGCACTCCACTGCCATGTGGGTTTTGATTCAAATGAGCTGCAGAGGGATTTGTTCGGCTGAATTCACTCTGCAGCAACTGGATTAATCTCATTTCGTATCATGTCTCTAAGTAGGAAAGTAAACTGATTTTCGGCAGGCTAAATGGTATGTTGATGCTGCCAACATCCATCAGATTTATCCTGGCTAAATTGCAACTATAACAGCATCCTGATTGTTTTCCCTTCCACAAAGCAGTTGCCAAAGTGCACCACTTTAGGATAGGCTTTTTATAATAGATGGAATGTTCTGGAATGAGACAGAAGGCAGATACATCAAACATGAGCACACTTCTCTGGGCAGATCCTGAGGTCCAGTCCTTGGGCCCCTAACATGATTTTTTCTAAAAAGTTGTTCTTTTTGAGAGTTGAGTGTGGCAGTGCACATCTGTAATCTCAGCACTTGGGAGGTACAGGCAAGGAGGGTCAGGAGTTCAAGGCCAGCCTGAGCTAGCAAGCTCACAGTCAGCCTGGCTACATGTGACATTGTCTCAAAACTAAAAAGCACTCTCTCTCTCTCTCTCTCTCTCTCTCTCTCTCTCTCTCTCTCTCTCTCTCTCTCTCCCTCCCTCCCTCCCTCCCTCCCTCCCTCTCTCTCTCTCTCTCTCTCTCTCTCTCTCTCTCTCTTCCTTTCTCTCTCTCTCTCTTCCTCCCTCTCTCCCTCTCCTTCCCTCCATCTCTCTCTTTCTCTCTCCCTCCCTCCTATGTTTCCGAAAATTTTGAATTGTCGTAGGGCACTGTTCAGACTCCACACTAGCCCTCCTGGTGGCTGAGGTGAGCACTCAGCATGTGCCTACTGTGTACTTGCACCACACTAGGGATCCTCTGCTGTCTGTCTGCATGTGTCCGCTTCGACGTGAGTCCATTGTCAAAGCTACCACCTCAGCCTCTGGGGACTCCCATGTCCCTGCTGGGTCCTTCCCTCCTGAACTGCTGGCTTCAGCAGGCTCAAGCTTCTAGTGCAACATGGCTGCTGTGGAAAGAAAGTTCTGCTTTCTCTGGTGGGTATGTTTATAGCCAGCACTTGCTGTCAAAGGACAGAGCCCGTGGGGATGCGCCTGGGATGGCACGGGGCTGTCATATGGAGCAAATGTAATAATGGGTATAAAAAAAAAAAAGCAATTTGTAAACTGCAACATGCTCTCCAAAAGAAATTGTGACAGTATTATACAACTTTACGGTTTAGAAGGCCACTGGATGATATATAAAATCCAGCAAGGCTCCCTCCATAGCCCAATTGAAATAGAAAATTAGAGAATTGGGGACAGTGACCTTTCCATCCGTAAGCCGCAGGCTTCTCAACAGCTTTGACAGTGAAAGCACACCCATGGAGTTGAGGACACACAGTGCCGAGGAACCCATCTGCTCACTACTCCGGAACAAAGGGCTTCTGCTCTTGTTTGACCCCCCCCCCAGGACCCCCACAATACCTTCCGAAATCTTCACCAGCCTCAGGAGCTAGCCTCAAGCCCTCTTCCCGCTCCTCTCAAGACTGAAGGATTCTGTTTGTCCTGATGGTCTTGTCAGTCTTACGTGACAGCTGAGCATATATGTACCACTTCTGAACCAGCTGTGAGTGCTGATGGTCACAGAGGGCTCTCCGCCTGCCGCAGCCCATCACCCCCCCCCCCCGTGCTGCTGTACCCCAAATGGAGGTGAATGGAGTCAACAGTTCAAATCAGTGAAAAGAGAAAACTGAGTTGACCCAAAAGGTCCTGCAAAAGGGCTTGTCCCAAGAGTTGGTTCTAGATTTGAAAGCCTTTACCTTTACCCCCACCTCGGAAACAAACAGGGTCCATGAAATAAAGACATAAAACCCTATGACTAGCAGGGCATGGTGCTGCCTACCCTTAACCCCAGCACTAGGGAGGGGGATGCAGGCCGATCCAGGCTATACAGCAAGACCGTCTAAAAGCAAAAACAAGCTAGCTGTGGTGGTGTGCACGCCTATAATCCTAGCATTTGAGAGACAGAGACATAAAGGTCTCAGCATTCAAGATCAACCTGTGCTACATAGTGAGTTCCAAGCCAGCCTAGGCTGTATAGCAAGACCCTGTCTCAAAAAAAACCATAAATATTGCAAACATAAAAATTATTCTTTGTGCTTGTCTGTGCATTTTCTATTTTTGGACTGAGCATAAAAAGACCATATTAGATCTAGAAGTTAAAGTTGTACATGTTTTTTTGTAACTTGGTTTTCAGCTTAAAAGTTCCCCAAGTTTGAATTGTGGGCGCCATTCTTTGCCTGCCAGCTTAGCTGTGGTTTGTCTAACTGAACGCGGCACCCCATGGGATCACGGGCTCTGAGGCTGCACTGCTCCCTTAGTGAAAGGAACTTGTACAGAATGCGGAAAAACATTGCTTTTTAGCAATTAAAAATAATCCTGGTGCTAGAGAAATGGCTCAAGAGTTAAAAGCACGGACTGCTCTTTCAGAGGACCCACGTTTAGTTCCCAGCACCCACATCAGACAGCTCACAGTCACTTCAGTCCAGCTCCAGGGGATCTGACACCTCCGGCCTCTGAGGACACCTATTCTCTCTCTCTCTCTCTCTCTCTCTCTCTCTCTCTCTCTCTCTCTCTCTCTCTCTCACACACACACACACACACACACACACACACACACACACGCACTCACGCACTCACGCACGCGCGCCCCTTACCTGGGTATGATGGTGCACCCCTGTAGTCTCAGCACTTGAGAGGCAGAGGGAGAAGAATCACAAACTAAGGCCAGCCTGGACTAAATCACAAGATCCTCTCCACGCACACTTGAAAGGAAACCCCTGAGCTGGTTGTGAGTGTGTACATGTGTATGTACAAGTGTAAGTAGAAGCCAGAGGAAGATGGTGAGTGTCTTCCTCCATTGCTCTCCATCTTATTTTTCTGGCACTCATAGACTGAGCTAGCCTGACTGACCAGGAAGCCACAGGAGCCCTCCTGTCTCTCAGCCTCCCCAGCTGGTGGATTACAGGCACACCTGGATTTAACATGGGTATTGGGCATCACGTTTGTGTAGCAGGCGCTTTAAAGACTAAGCCATCTCCCCAGTCCCTGCTTTGTTATTTTAATGCATTGACAAAGCAGATGTTTTATTTTGGCCAGATGACTTTTTAAGGAATCCTCCTCTTTTAAAAGGTTAGCCATAGAGCGACTGCCAAGTACATGATATGTGCTCAGTACATGTGTACTCCCAAACAAAGGATAACTTCAGTTATTTAAAACAGCAACCGACAAGAATGGCTTCTGATTGCTTCTCTTTTGGTCCACATTAGAAATCATTTTCAGAAATGGAAAGTTGGAGAAAAGATCCAGGGGTATTATAGTACCGGCATTGTTGAGAGCAGATTGTGCTTATGTTGGTAGTGATGGGGTGCGTGCTCATGTGAGGGATTTATTGTTATGCTGGATTAGAGCTGCGTTGTTACTGTAAGAAAGGATTGGCCCAGAGCCCACACGCTGAGCCAACTTCTGAAGCACGGCTCCTGCCTTTTTAGCAGCATCCCCAGCCCTCAATAATTCCATGTCATACAGTCCTGGCACACCCCTAACCTCAAACCCCAGCCAATTTTCCTAACAACACACCTTCTCCCAGTCACCTGCCAGCAGCTTCTTGTTCTCTGACACTCCCCCAAACTCCTCAAATCAGGGAGCTTTCAGTGAGTTAAAAAGGGAAATACAGAATTACCTAGTTCTATCAGTATTTTCCATATCTTTGTCAACTTGAATCAGAGCTCTTGAACAAAACCACTGGGACTTGCTTCCTGAACTATACTAATTTTTTTTTTCTCCCAGCTCCAACTGCTCACCTCCAGGTGTGTTTGGAGCTGTCCTTGCCCCAGACAGTCTAAGCTGGCATCATGGGCATTGCCGTGTGGCTGTAGAGCCCACGACCTGGGGTTGAGTTTTCATGGGATGGCACGTATCAGGCAGAACTATGAATGGTCTGCCCAGAAAGGAACAGAAAAAAACAAGGACCAGCCAGGCGGAGGTGACACAGGCCTTTAATCCCAGCACTCGGGAGGCAGAGCCAGGCGGATCTCTGTGAGTTCGAGGCCAGCCTGGTCTATAGAGCGAAATCCAGGACAGGCACCAAAACTACATGGAGAAATCCTGTCTCAAAAAACCAAAAAAAGAAGAAGAAAAATCCAAGGAGCACCCTCGGCCTTGAGAGAGAAGTTCAACTGGGTAGGTTGTTGGTGTCTCGGCTCCTCTCTTGCCGACGGATTTGATGCATGTAAGGGATCCAGACATAGAGGGCTTTGTGGTTCTCTTCAAAACTGAAAGCAATTCTGTTTTTCTCAGAATTGTGTGTGTGGCATGGCTGCTGTCCCAGCTCTGGGCCAACCAAACCCCAATAATCTGCTCTCTGTCTCGGGCTCCCACAGCATTTTAAGATGTTACCACTTATCCACACAACAAGAAGTGACGCAAAGAATGAATGTTCTCTAGGAGGCAGTTAACAAAAAAAGGAGAACTGGGGTCCAGGAGAGGTGCTATATATCACTCATGGGTTGTCAGCCTTCCTTGACCAGTCCACATCTCTTAGACCACTGTAGATGATAGAATTTTCTCCCACTGGTGCTGGGAAGTGGAATTAGGGCCTCACACATGCTAGCAAGCATACTACCACTGAGATATTTGCTATGTATTCCCAGCCTACCCAACCCTTTTTTTTTTTTTTTTTTTTTTTTTTAAATACAGGGTTTCTCTATGTAGCTTTAACTGTCCTGGAACTTGCTCTGTAGACCAGGTTGCCCTCGAACTCTGAGATCTACCTGCCTCTGCCTCCCGAGTGCTAGGATTAAAGATGTGCACCACCACTGCCAGGCCCACCCCCACTTTTTGAGACTAGGTCTCATGTAGCCCAGGCTAGCCTGGAACTCGCTATACAGCTGAAGATAACCTCGAACTCGAACTTCTGATCCTCCTGCTTCCCAAAGGTGAAGGTTACAGGTGTGCACCACCACACACAGTTTATATGGTATTAGGGATCAAACCTAAGACTTCATGCCTGCTAGGCAAGCACTGTGCCAACTGAGTTACATTCCCCAGCCCCAGGAGCATTTTTTTTTCGTGAGTGGAAAATGAATTCATGCTACCACCTTGGTTAATTGCAGAATTTGCTGCTAAGTTTGGAATCAACCACAACTCTTATGAAACCTTTTATGAATAATAACAAATGATAATAATGAAGTTCTTTCTGAGATGCTCAAAAGTTACCTTTCTGAGTTCATTGCCAGGCACGTTGATGCTCCAGTTGGGCTCTGAGTAATTGGCACCTTTGGGAAAAAGCTTGCCTGGTTGCCATTCACCTTGTTTGTTAGCCTATAATGTGTTTTAATGTGCAGAGTTGTGTTATATAAACAATAATTTTTCATGATTATAATAACATTTTCCCATAATTGCAAAAAAATTCTGACCTGAATTTATTCTTGTCATGGCTGTGTGAGCAAGCAGAGTCTTGTTTGCCTATAAAATATATTAATAATATATTAATTAGCTTCCCGGAGCTGCCCAAACAAGGAACAGGAAAGATTTATCTAAATTATAAGAACTGAAATGAAGCCAACACTTTATTAATTATAGTTTAGGGACAGCCTCAGAATTTAAGTAGCACAGCAAAATTCAGACCTAGCTTTTGAGAGGAGATAACAGAAAATACCACTCAATTAACAAAACACTTATTTAGCATCTAGTGTGGAAAAAATTCTGGAAGGTCAAAGAGGCTAAGACATAAAATTGGCCAATTTCATTTTATGGTCATAGTTAAAAGGCAATAAAAGACAGGGTCATATAAGTGTTTTGATTTAGTGTCAGTGAACTTCAATGTATTGGGTGGAGGCTGTGTGAAATTGATAAAATCTGGCTGATTTTTAACCCCCCAAAGTGGCCGTTTGCTAGGATTCGACCTCATCCAAAGGTACTTTTGACACACTGTCCCAGTACCTAAAGCATTACACTCTTTCCATTTTCCTTATCTATCTTTATACTAAATGGTTCGTTACTGGCTAAAGCCGCCTTCGTGAGAATGGCCACTGCCAGAAGGTGATTACAGGTCAGGGATTTGGCTCTTGTTTTTTTTATATTTATGCAGTACTGAGTCACTAATAGCATACATTATGTAGTTTTAAAGTTTCTGATTACATTAGACCCATCTCTTGATTCTATTCAGAGTTAGTGCCCCTACTACCTGCCTTCTGTGTGGCACTCTGCAACTTATCTCTCCAGTGACATTGCTGCTGTTGCCGCCAACATAACCTTCGTCTCCCTTCCTGCCCGCTGTGCAGAGATGCTCGTCCTGAAATGCCCCCTCTTCGGAGATTAAACCACGTATTCCACTAAGTGCACCCTCTCAGTTTCTTCAAGGGTTACTGTGGACTTAAGTGCCAAGCATCTGTTTTTAATAGGCTTGGGGATGTTCCCCTAGCAAATATTAGATTATCTCATTAAAAATGTATCCAGCCAGCTGATATCAGCTGCTACAGCAACTAGATAAAAATCTGTTGAGTACTCTAGAAGGGGCAGGTTATATGAAACATACTATGTGAAATACAGGGTAGCGGGCCATGGGATCTCCACGTGGGAAAAGTCCTTTAAGTCAGGGTCTCTTCTGCATCATTCCCTGGCATATAATCTGTGCCGCGTGCAAGAGAACAGTCCACATTGGCTGGCGACGGTTCTAGAAGGTTAGACGAGCTGTGCTCCTAATTTCTTGTTACATAATCTCTGGCATGCGAGTCAGATCTATGCAAATAATGGCCATGCAAACAAGGGTCTTGGCTGATTGAAGTTAAGTTCTGTTTGCGGACTTGGATCACTAGTTTTGTCGTGTCAGGTTCTGAGTTTCCTGGCTGTCAGTTTAGGATTGCCGAGGACCATGATTATGAAAATACCCTAAGGGAGGAACAGCTCTTTTTTTTTTTCCCCCCAGGCTCTTATCAACTGCCTTCCCTTCACAATATGTACTTCATAAATACAAGTTTTACTCTATCTACCAGATACCATCCAGGCTCTTCCCGTGCGTTGATGCTACTTAATCTTACCCTATAGAATAGTGCCATTATTACATTTTATTTTTATTTTATTTTATTTATTTATTTATTTTTTTTTTTGGTTTTTCGAGACAGGGTTTCTCCGTGTAGCTTTGCGCCTTTCCTGGAACTCACTTGGTAGCCCAGGCCGGCCTCGAACTCACAGAGATCCGCCTGGCTCTGCCTCCCGAGTGCTGGGATTAAAGGCGTGCGCCACCACCGCCCGGCCCATTATTACATTTTAAAGAGGAGAAAACAGGCGTGCAGGGCGATGCACACCTTTAATCCGAGCACTCAGGAGGCAGAGGCAGGCTGATCTCTGTGAGTTAAGGCCAACATAGGTTACTTAAGAGAATCTGGAGAGAGAGAGAGAGAGAGAGAGACAGACAGACAGACAGACAGACAGACACAAAAACTGAGGACAGAGAAATTATGTGAACTCCTAAAACTCAAGGCTTTAAACAGAGTGTCAGTAATTCATCTGATTATCCTGGGAACTCAACGTTAAAAAAGCAAGTGCTTTTCCCAGAATATGAGGTCGAAGCGTGACAATTTAGCATTGCCTTCTGATGTACTAATGGGTCTATGTCAAAGACACTTGCTCCAGGAACACTGTGTTTTCTCCCAAGAAGACCCACTCGCCACTGCACCCCCAGCACACACAAAGGGACTCATGCACTGCCTGTAATTTTCTTGCAAAGTCACATCTAACCCTACATCTTATCATCCCCCTGCTGAGGTCCAGACTGTTAAGGAGGCATCCCCCTCTTCTTCCCGTTATGCCCAATGTGCAAGTGCTGATGATGTGACTTGATTCAAAGAAAATCTACAGAAGTCATCTCAGTCAACCTGAGAAGTCGGGTGACTCATTCACACCCTTTCTGAGGGGCTCCTGTGGGCTGCTGCAGTTCTCCTGAATTGGCCCTAGGCCTCTGCAGCTCGGTGCAGCTCAGCGCTCCATCACTCTGGCTTCCGCCCAGCTTATGAATGCTTACTCTTTTGGCAGAGACTTTGGAGTTGCCTTTGAGTTACATGACAAGCTGCCCCTGTTCTGTACTGACTGTGACCCCGCTGTGCATATCCCGGAGGCAGGATAAACAAGGTTGCCTTGCAAATAAAAAAATAAATAAATAACAGGGAAGATGATGCTGGCTCTTCAGCCCCTACAGTAAATGCTATCACTCTGGAGGTAAAGTCAGAATAACTAAATAGGACTTGATTGATGTCAGGTCTTATAAATACATGCACGCATGTGGATGCTGAAACATATAGGCCCTGACAGCCCAAAGCAAAACAAAAAAAGCAACTTCTGTCTTATTAGAAAAATGAGAATTGGTAAGCCAACTCTCCAGTAGAAAGAATGGGGAAAGGAGCAGGGCTCCACAAAGCCCAATGAAGAGAGCACATACATGCACCTACGGGCTTGGCTACTCAGAAGGCTGAGGCACTGAGGCAAGAGGACCACTTGAGCCCAGGAGTTTGACAAGGTCAACCTATGGCAATTCCAACAACTAAGAAATAGAAAAATGAATATTCTTATTTTTCTACACACACACACACACACACACACACACACACACACACACACACACACACTAGTACAATGAATACCAGAAAAGAGGTAATTACTTTAGCAATGACAGACTCTTGGTATAACCAAGAATTTCCTTGTTTAAATCTAAGCTAAGTCAACTGTTGAGGTGCATACTCACAATCCCAGCATTCAGGAGGCTGAGATAGCAGCATCTTGATTTCGAGGCTAACCTGAGCTTCACTGCAGGTTTGAAGCCAACCTGGGCTACATGGGGAGATCCTAAGTCTAAATAAGAACAAGGAGAAAAAGAAAGAGGGAAGGTGGACTTAAAATAGCCACATGGACTTACTGAGTTTTCTGGAGCTTAACTCCAGGTTCCCATCAGTGGAAGCCTGACATCTATTTCAACCTCCAGCAAGGCAGTAAGGAAAAACAAAGACATCAATTGCAATTTCCCCATTACAACTTGTCATCTGTGTGACTGGGTGAGTTACTTCACTGTCCTAGGCTTCCATTCATTCACCTATAAAATAGAAATAATAAGAAGAGCTGGTGTGGGTCACTGACAGATCAGATGATGTAAAAGGGTCGTGTTCAGCACCAGCATCTGATCTGTACCACAGTGCAGCAATGGAGGTTATTTATTTAGTTCTTTGTCTTTGTGTGTGTTTATGTTTCTTTGTATATGTGTGTCACGGGGCACAGTGGAGGTCAGAGGACAGCTTGCAGGAATCCCTTCTCTCCTTCTACTGTGTGGGTCTGGGATTGAACTCAGGGCATTAGGCTTGGCAGCAAGTGCTGTTACTCACTGGGCTATCTCACTGGCTCTACTTATTTACTTTTATTACATCTAAAGTATATCATTTTGTGTGTGTGCACATGTATGTGCATGCATGTAAACAGAGGACAGCTTGTGAGAGTTGGTTCTCTCCTTCTGCCATGTGGGTCCCAGGGATCAAATTCAGGTCATCAGGGTTGGTGGCAAGTAGCTTTACCCACTGGACCATCTTGTTGGCCCTATGTGACTGAAATAGTAAACTGAAATGGGCTACACAATTCAACAGGAAACCAGTGAGGGATATATATATATATATATATATATATATATATATATATATATAAAATTTATTTTTATTTTATGTTCATTGATGTTTTGCTCGCATGTCTGTGTAAGGCAGTCACAAGTCTTGGAACTGGAGTTACAGACAGTTGTAAACTGCCATATGGGTGCTGGGAATTGAACCTGGGTCCTCTGGAAGAGCAGCAAGTGTGTTCTTAACTGCTAAGCCACCTCTCTAGTCTCCGGGTTTTTGTTGTTTTGATATTTTTTTAAATTTGTGCCTTGCAAGCACTTCAGTCTTGGCCTTCTCTTTTGTCTTCACTGAGAGACTTAGCCATCCTTGGGGCACATTCTTTCTTTTCATTAATAACCATTATTAAGTCTCTTCAAGTTTCTCTTCTGCAGGAAATGATCCAGATTACTTAATGGGTCTGTTTTACGTGCTCTAATCATTTATTTGAGCTTCCCAACCATCTTCAGATGCAGAGCACACAGAAACATTGTCAAGGAAAATGTGGTCTTAAAATATCTTAATCTGCGGCCCATTAGCTCAAATGTCTAAAACTCATGTTTCTTTCTTTCTTTTTTTTTTTTTTCCAAGACAGGGTTTCTCCATGTAGTTTTGTTGCCTGTCCTAGATCTCTCTCTGTAGACCAGGCTGGCCTCAAATTCACAGAGATCCGCCTGGCTCTGCCTCCACCACTACCACCCGGCAAAATTCACTGTTCTTAAGGGCAGGATTGAATTCTTTGTCGTGCTGGCCATGGTTGTATTGTCAACGCCACCCAATTCATAAATGTGTAGGTCCACAGACAAACCAGAAGAGACCTGGTGGCTTAGTCATTCAACGTTTATGAGTGCCTACTTTGTGTCAGGGATTGCTTTTACTCTCTCAAGCCACAAATCAGTTACTTTCCGCTCAGAGGCACTCACAGGGAGCCCCTGTCAGGGAGACACACAAATAAAGAAAACATTACAAGGCCTGTCCATTAGACTGTTCAAGAAATAGGAAGGTAAGGCCAGTATTCTCTTAAGCCAAAGGGAGCATGGATTAAGCAGAGACATGACAACTGAGTGGCATAAAGGATGGAAAGAATTAAGGAGAAAGAAGAAAGTACTGGAGGGAGAAAAGCCTAGGGGTGATTTGTATGACCTGTGACCTTTATATGTCCTTTTGTGCTGGGTCTGGTATGACTGGGGCCTTGGGTCTAGGAAGGGAGCAGAAAACATACAGCTGTTCAGCTCAGCTGGGTCTAAGGCAAGAAGCATAAGCTTCATCCTGCAAGTGTGGAGCTACAGAAACATGGGAAAGATGGGGAAGCAGACGCATGGCAGGGCCATGGCATGATGTGATGCGTGCCTTACCCAAGTCACTCTGGAAGTGATGACAAAGCAAGATGGGAAATGTCACAGAGGAGAAGCAAGCGGGAGGTCAGGTCATGGAATCGGAGCCTCAGAGAGAGACAACAGAAAAGAATTTTTTTTTAAGTCAATTGAAGTTGGGCATGGTGATATAGGCCTTTAATCCCAGCACTCAGAAGGCAGAGACATGTAGATCTCTGTAAGTTCAAGGCCAGCCTGGTCTATAAAACAAGTCCAGGCCAGCCAGGGCTACACAGTGAGGCAAACAGCTACCCTAAAAAATAGTGTTAAGTCTGTGGATACAGTCAGTGGTGTAGTGCTTGCCCAGAATGTACAGATGCACAAAGCCTTTGGTTCAAACCCCCAAACAGGAGTCAGGGGCAGGGGACAGCAACATCACAGTATTTAGCCACCAGCTGCTACAGTCCCAGGAAGAGGAAGCAGGAAGAAAGAGTTCAGTGACAATCTGGACCACTCAGTGAGTTCTAAGATAACTTAGTGGCATAGAAATTCCCGACTAGGAGAGACAAGGTAACCAAGGTAACCTACTCAGTGAATTCCAAGCCAATGAGAGACCCTGTCTCAAAATACAAGGTAGGTGGCGCCTGAGGAATAATAACACCTAAGGTTGACCTCTGCCTTTAAACAAACACACACACAGGGAGACAAAATAAATATGACAGTATTTAGGACCTATTGGAATTGAGTGCCAGATTTGGGCGACAGAAAGAAAAGCTGGAAGAATCCAGAAGGAATTTCAGACTTCCAGTGTGGGTGATGCTGCCATATAGTGCCACAAGGGTAAATGAACACACGTTGGCAAAAGCCTGTCTCCTCAGAGAGATACTCAAAGACACAGCTCAGGCTGGCAGGCAGGATACACACGAGAGCAGGCTGTGTATTTACTAGACATTCCTTTCAAACACCTTTCACTATATGTAACATATACAAGCTGAGATAATAATCCACAGCCATTTTCATTTCCTGGAGTTATGTGTTCAAATGCAGTAAGATGTTAGCAGTACTTTGACTGCCGATGCCTGGCATGGGGTTTCCCATATAACCATAGACATACACACATGCCCTACAGCATGAACTTCTTGAGGTCGGTGACTTTCTCTCTCTTGTCTCCATCCGAATTCCCAATACCTAAAACCATAGAGGTGTTGGGATGGAGGGTGGTGTTGTTTTTTTTTTTAGATAAGATCTCAAGGTGAGGATGTAGCTCCATTGGTAGCATGCTTGCCTAACATACACAAAGCCTTGGTTTGATCCCCTGCACCTCATAAAACCAGGCATGAAGGTACATATCCATAATCCCACTCAGGAAGCGGGGGGGGGGGGGGGGGGGGGGGGTGGGGGGGGGGGGGGGGGGGCAAGAAGCCTGCAGGTTCAAGGTCATTCTTGACTACAATAGCAAATTTGAGGCCAACCTGAGCTAGGAGGCCACACCTCAAAGAAAAAAAGTCTTGCTTGGTAGCCCACAATTGTCTCAAACTCACAACCCTGCTTCTGCCTCCCAAGTGCTAGAACCACACGCGTGGCGCCATACCCGGGTCTGAACCCATGTTTGACTTCTGATGGATAATCGGTAACATGTATTGGTAGATGAATGGGTCTCCATATGGTTGGAAGGAAGCAGTCATCCGTTTTGACCATGAGGGGAGACAGTAGAAAACCAACAGCAACCACCACGAAAACAGTTTTTACACACACACACACACACACACACACACACACACCACAAATGGAGTGAAGTGATGAGCTATTCCCACCCCACCCCCACCCTCACCCCAGCTGCTGCCTTAGATGATGGCTTTAACTGCCCGGTTACAAATTCCACAGAGTTATGCGCCTCAGCAGAACTGACTTCCTTAAACATCTTTGGATCTGTAAAGAAATGCTGCTTTTCTTTATTGATTTCATGCCAGTTTCTCCTTGTGAAAAACCCAGTGTGCTGCTCGCCGGCACACGTGCCCGGAGACCAGAGATTAAGTCGCTCATGTTTCTGTCTAGCCATGTGCTACGGAACCGTTTCTGCTTTCAGACTGGCGTGTTCGATCATTCTCCCTT